>NW_018743368.1:0-53940 GCF_001683475.1 Chenopodium quinoa | reverse complement strand
GTCAAACACATTCAAACAAAGATTTCGAATCAAATGAAAGTCAAACACATTCAAACAAAGCTAATTGAATCAAATGAAAGTAAAACACATTCAAATAAAGCTATTTGAATCAAATGAAAGTCAAATACATTCTACAAAGCTAATTGAATCAAATGAAAGTCAAACCATTCAAACAAAGCTATTTGAATCAAATGAGAGTCAAATAAATTCAAACAAAGCTATTTAAATCACATAAAGTAAAATACATTCTACAAAGCTAATTGAATCAAATGAAAGTCAAACACATTCAAACAAAGCCTTTTAAATCAAATGAAAGTCAAACACATTATAAAAAAAGCTTTTTAATTTAAATGAAAGTCAAACACATTCAAACAAAGCTATATAAATCAAATGAAAGTGAAATGCATTCTTCAAAGAAAATTAAATGAAATGAAATTCAAACACATTCAAACAAAGCTATTTGAATCAAATGACAGTCAAATATATTCTACGAAGCTAATTGAATCAATTGAAAGTCAAACACATTCAAAACAAAGCCGTTTAAATCAAATGAAAGTCAAACACATTCAAACAAAGTTATTTTAATTAAATGAATGTCAAATACATTCTACAAAGCTAATTGAATCAAATGAAAGTCAAACACATTCAAACAAAGCTATTTGAAGAAAATGAAAGTCAAATACATTCTACAAAGCAAATTGAAACAAATGAAAGTTAAACACAGTCAAACAAAGTATTTGAGTCAAATGAAAGTCAATACATTCTACAAAGCTAATTGAATCAAATGAAAGTCAAACACATTCAAACAAAGCTATTTGAATTAAATGAAAGTCAAATACATTCTACAAAGCTAATTGAATCAAATGAAAGTCAAACACATTCAAACAAAGCTATTTGAATCAATTGAAAGTCAAAGATATTCTACAAAGCTGATAGAATCAAATGAAAGTCAAACACATTCAAACAAAGCTATTTGAATCAAATGAAAGTCAAATACGTTCTACAAAGCTAATTGTATCAAATGAAAGTCAACGCAATCAAATAAAGCTATTTGAGTTAAATGAAAGTCAAACACATTCAAACAAAGTTGTTTAAATTAAATGAAAGTGAAATGTATTCTACAAAGCTAATTGAATCAAATGAAAGTTAAACGCATTCAAACAAAGCTATTTGAATCAAATGAGAGTCAAATACATTCTACAAAGCTAATTGAATCAAATGAAAGTCAAACTCATTAAAAAAAAGCTTTTAAATTTAAATGAAAGTCAAACACATTCAAACAAAGCTATATAATTCAAATGAAAGTGAAATGCATTCTACAAAGCAATTGAATTAAATGAAATTCAAACACATTCAAACAAAGCTATTTGAATCAAATGACAGTCAAATACATTCTACAAAGCTAATTGAATCAATTGAAAGTCAAACACATTCAAACAAAGCTATTTGAATTAAATGAAAGTCAAATACATTCTACAAAGCTAATTGAATCAAATCAAAGTCAAACACATTCAAACAAAGCTGTTTGAATCAAATGAAAGTTAAACACATTCAAACAAAAGCTATTTGAATCAAAATGAGAGTCAAATACATTCAAACAAAGCTAATTAAATCAAATAAAAGTCCTAATACATTCTACAAAGTTAATTGAATTAAATTAAAGTCAAACACATTCAAACAAAGCTAATTGAATCAAAAGAAAGTCAAACACATTCAAACAAAGATTTTGAATCAAACGAAAGTAAAATACATTCTACAAAGCTAATTGAATTCAAATGAAAGTCAAACACATTCAAATAAAGCTATTTGAATCAAATGAAAGTCAAATACATTCTATAAAGCTAATTGAATCAAATGAAAGTCAAAACACATTTAAACAAAGCTATTTGAATCAAATGAAAGTCAAACATATTCAAACAAAGCTATTTGAATCAAATGAGAGTCAAATACATTCAAACAAAGCTAATTAAATCAAATAAAAGTCTAATACATTCTACAAAGCTAATTGAATTAAATTAAAGTCAAACACATTCAAACAAAGCTAATTGAATCAAATGAAAGTCAATCACATTCAAACAAAGCTATTTGAATCAAATGAAAGTCAAACACATTCAAACAAAGCTAATTAAATCAAATGAAAGTAAAACACATTCAAATAAAGCTATTTGAATCAAATGAAAGTCAAATACATTCTACAAAGCTAATTGAATCAAATGAAAGTCAAACACATTCAAACAAAGCTATTTGAATCAAATGAAAGTCAAATACATTCTACAAAGCTAATTGAATCAAATGAAAGTCAAACACATTCAAACAAAGCTATTTGAATCAAATGAAAGTCAAACACATTCAAACAAAGCTATTTGAATCAAATGAGAGTCAAATACATTCAAACAAAGCTAATTAAATCAAATAATAGTCTAATACATTCTACAAAGCTAATTAAATCAAATAAAAGTCAAACACATTCAAACAAAGCTAATTGAATCAAATGAAAGTCAAACACATTCAAACAAAGATTTCGAATCAAATGAAAGTCAAACACATTCAAACAAAGCTATTTGAATCAAATGAAAGTCAAATACATTCTACAAAGCTAATTGAATCAAATGAAAGTCAAACACATTCAAACAAAGCTATTTGAATCAATTGAAAGTCAAAGATATTCTACAAAGCTGATAGAATCAAATGAAAGTCAAACACATTCAAACAAAGCTATTTGAATCAAATGAAAGTCAAATACGTTCTACAAAGCTAATTGTATCAAATGAAAGTCGAACGCAATCAAAATAAAGCTATTTGAGTTAAATGAAAGTCAAATACATTCTACAAAGCTAATTGAATCAAATGAAAGTCAAACACATTCAAACAAAGCTATTTGAATCAAATGAAAGTCAAATACATTCTACAAAGCTAATTGAATCAAATGAAAGTCAAACACATTCAAACAAAGCTATTTGAATCAATTGAAAGTCAAAGATATTCTACAAAGCTGATAGAATCAAATGAAAGTCAAACACATTCAAACAAAGCTATTTGAATCAAATGAAAGTCAAATATGTTCTACAAAGCTAATTGTATCAAATGAAAGTCGAACGCAATCAAATAAAGCTATTTGAGTTAAATGAAAGACAAACACATTTAAACAAAGTTGTTTAAATTAAATGAAAGTGAAATGTATTCTACAAAGCTAATTGAATCAAATGAAAGTTAAACGCATTCAAACAAAGCTATTTGAATCAAATGAGAGTCAAATACATTCTACAAAGCTAATTGAATCAAATGAAAGTCAAACTCATTAAAAAAAAAGCTTTTAAATTTAAATGAAAGTCAAACACATTCAAACAAAGCTATATAAATCAAATGAAAGTGAAATGCATTCTACAAAGCAATTGAATTAAATGAAATTCAAACACATTCAAACAAAGCTATTTGAATCAAATGACAGTCAAATACATTCTACAAAGCTAATTGAATCAATTGAAAGTCAAACACATTCAAACAAAGCTATTTGAATTAAATGAAAGTCAAATACATTCTACAAAGCTAATTGAATCAAATCAAAGTCAAACACATTCAAACAAAGCTATTTGAATCAAATGAAAGTCAAACATATTCAAACAAAGCTATTTGAATCAAATGAGAGTCAAATACATTCAAACAAAGCTAATTAAATCAAATAAAAGTCTAATACATTCTACAAAGTTAATTGAATTAAATTATAGTCAAACACATTCAAACAAAGCTAATTGAATCATATGAAAGTCAAACACATTCAAACAAAGATTTTGAATCAAACGAAAGTAAAATACATTCTACAAAGCTAATTGAATCAAATGAAAATCAAACACATTCAAATAAAGCTATTTGAATCAAATGAAAGTCAAATACATTTTATAAAGCTAATTGAATCAAATGAAAGTCAAACACATTTAAACAAAGCTATTTGAATCAAATGAAAGTCAAACATATTCAAACAAAGCTATTTGAATCAAATGAGAGTCAAATACATTCAAAAAAAGCTATTTGAATCAAATGAGAGTCAAATACATTCAAACAAAGCTAATTAAATCAAATAAAAGTCTAATACATTCTACAAAGTTAATTGAATTAAATTAAAGTCAAACACATTCAAACAAAGCTAATTGAATCAAAAGAAAGTCAAACACATTCAAACAAAGATTTTGAATCAAACGAAAGTAAAATACATTCTACAAAGCTAATTGAATCAAATGAAAGTCAAACACATTCAAATAAAGCTATTTGAATCAAATGAAAGTCAAATACATTCTATAAAGCTAATTGAATCAAATGAAAGTCAAACACATTTAAACAAAGCTATTTGAATCAAATGAAAGTCAAACATATTCAAACAAAGCTATTTGAATCAAATGAGAGTCAAATACATTCAAACAAAGCTAATTAAATCAAATAAAAGTCTAATACATTCTACAAAGCTAATTGAATTAAATTAAAGTCAAACACATTCAAACAAAGCTAATTGAATCAAATGAAAGTCAATCACATTCAAACAAAGCTATTTGAATCAAATGAAAGTCAAACACATTCAAACAAAGCTAATTAAATCAAATGAAAGTAAAACACATTCAAATAAAGCTATTTGAATCAAATGAAAGTCAAATACATTCTACAAAGCTAATTGAATCAAATGAAAGTCAAACACATTCAAACAAAGCTATTTGAATCAAATGAAAGTCAAATACATTCTACAAAGCTAATTGAATCAAATGAAAGTCAAACACATTCAAACAAAGCTATTTGAATCAAATGAAAGTCAAACACATTCAAACAAAGCTATTTGAATCAAATGAGAGTCAAATACATTCAAACAAAGCTAATTAAATCAAATAATAGTCTAATACATTCTACAAAGCTAATTAAATCAAATAAAAGTCAAACACATTCAAACAAAGCTAATTGAATCAAATGAAAGTCAAACACATTCAAACAAAGATTTCGAATCAAATGAAAGTCAAACACATTCAAACAAAGCTATTTGAATCAAATGAAAGTCAAATACATTCTACAAAGCTAATTGAATCAAATGAAAGTCAAACACATTCAAACAAAGCTATTTGAATCAATTGAAAGTCAAAGATATTCTACAAAGCTGATAGAATCAAATGAAAGTCAAACACATTCAAACAAAGCTATTTGAATCAAATGAAAGTCAAATACGTTCTACAAAGCTAATTGTATCAAATGAAAGTCGAACGCAATCAAATAAAGCTATTTGAGTTAAATGAAAGTCAAATACATTCTACAAAGCTAATTGAATCAAATGAAAGTCAAACACATTCAAACAAAGCTATTTGAATCAAATGAAAGTCAAATACATTCTACAAAGCTAATTGAATCAAATGAAAGTCAAAACACATTCAAACAAAGCTATTTGAATCAATTGAAAGTCAAAGATATTCTACAAAGCTGATAGAATCAAATGAAAGTCAAACACATTCAAACAAAGCTATTTGAATCAAATGAAAGTCAAATATGTTCTACAAAGCTAATTGTATCAAATGAAAGTCGAACGCAATCAAATAAAGCTATTTCAGTTAAATGAAAGTCAAACACATTTAAACAAAGTTGTTTAAATTAAATGAAAGTGAAATGTATTCTACAAAGCTAATTGAATCAAATGAAAGTTAAACGCATTCAAACAAAGCTATTTGAATCAAATGAGAGTCAAATACATTCTACAAAGCTAATTGAATCAAATGAAAGTCAAACTCATTAAAAAAAAAGCTTTTAAATTTAAATGAAAGTCAAACACATTCAAACAAAGCTATATAAATCAAATGAAAGTGAAATGCATTCTACAAAGCAATTGTATTAAATGAAATTCAAACACATTCAAACAAAGCTATTTGAATCAAATGACAGTCAAATACATTCTACAAAGCTAATTGAATCAATTGAAAGTCAAACACATTCAAACAAAGCTATTTGAATTAAATGAAAGTCAAATACATTCTAAAAAGCTAATTGAATCAAATCAAAGTCAAACACATTCAAACAAAGCTATTTGAATCAAATGAAAGTCAAACATATTCAAACAAAGCTATTTGAATCAAATGAGAGTCAAATACATTCAAACAAAGCTAATTAAATCAAATAAAAGTCTAATACATTCTACAAAGTTAATTGAATTAAATTATAGTCAAACACATTCAAACAAAGCTAATTGAATCAAATGAAAGTCAAACACATTCAAACAAAGATTTTGAATCAAACGAAAGTAAAATACATTCTACAAAGCTAATTGAATCAAATGAAAATCAAACACATTCAAATAAAGCTATTTGAATCAAATGAAAGTCAAATACATTTTATAAAGCTAATTGAATCAAATGAAAGTCAAACACATTTAAACAAAGCTATTTGAATCAAATGAAAGTCAAACATATTCAAACAAAGCTATTTGAATCAAATGAGAGTCAAATACATTCAAACAAAGCTATTTGAATCAAATGAGAGTCAAATACATTCAAACAAAGCTAATTAAATCAAATAAAAGTCTAATACATTCTACAAAGTTAATTGAATTAAATTAAAGTCAAACACATTCAAACAAAGCTAATTGAATCAAAAGAAAGTCAAACACATTCAAACAAAGATTTTGAATCAAACGAAAGTAAAATACATTCTACAAAGCTAATTGAATCAAATGAAAGTCAAACACATTCAAATAAAGCTATTTGAATCAAATGAAAGTCAAATACATTCTATAAAGCTAATTGAATCAAATGAAAGTCAAACACATTTAAACAAAGCTATTTGAATCAAATGAAAGTCAAACATATTCAAACAAAGCTATTTGAATCAAATGAGAGTCAAATACATTCAAACAAAGCTAATTAAATCAAATAAAAGTCTAATACATTCTACAAAGTTAATTGAATTAAATTATAGTCAAACACATTCAAACAAAGCTAATTGAATCAAATGACAGTCAAACACATTCAAACAAAGATTTTGAATCAAACGAAAGTAAAATACATTCTACAAAGCTAATTGAATCAAATGAAAGTCAAACACATTCAAATAAAGCTATTTGAATCAAATGAAAGTCAAATACATTCTACAAAGCTAATTGAATCAAATGAAAGTCAAACACATTCAAACAAAGCTATTTGAATCAAATGAAAGTCAAACACATTCAAACAAAGCTATTTGAATCAAATGAGAGTCAAATACATTCAAACAAAGCTAATTAAATCAAATAATAGTCTAATACATTCTACAAAGCTAATTAAATCAAATAAAAGTCAAACACATTCAAACAAAGCTAATTGAATCAAATGAAAGTCAAACACATTCAAACAAAGATTTCGAATCAAATGAAAGTCAAACACATTCAAACAAAGCTATTTGAATCAAATGAAAGTCAAATACATTCTACAAAGCTAATTGAATCAAATGAAAGTCAAACACATTCAAACAAAGCTATTTGAATCAATTGAAAGTCAAAGATATTCTACAAAGCTGATAGAATCAAATGAAAGTCAAACACATTCAAACAAAGCTATTTGAATCAAATGAAAGTCAAATACGTTCTACAAAGCTAATTGTATCAAATGAAAGTCGAACGCAATCAAATAAAGCTATTTGAGTTAAATGAAAGTCAAATACATTCTACAAAGCTAATTGAATCAAATGAAAGTCAAACACATTCAAACAAAGCTATTTGAATCAAATGAAAGTCAAATACATTCTACAAAGCTAATTGAATCAAATGAAAGTCAAACACATTCAAATAAAGCTATTTGAATCAAATGAAAGTCAAATACATTCTATAAAGCTAATTGAATCAAATGAAAGTCAAACACATTTAAACAAAGCTATTTGAATCAAATGAAAGTCAAACATATTCAAACAAAGCTATTTGAATCAAATGAGAGTCAAATACATTCAAACAAAGCTAATTAAATCAAATAAAAGTCTAATACATTCTACAAAGCTAATTGAATTAAATTAAAGTCAAACACATTCAAACAAAGCTAATTGAATCAAATGAAAGTCAATCACATTCAAACAAAGCTATTTGAATCAAATGAAAGTCAAACACATTCAAACAAAGCTAATTAAATCAAATGAAAGTAAAACACATTCAAATAAAGCTATTTGAATCAAATGAAAGTCAAATACATTCTACAAAGCTAATTGAATCAAATGAAAGTCAAACACATTCAAACAAAGCTATTTGAATCAAATGAAAGTCAAATACATTCTACAAAGCTAATTGAATCAAATGAAAGTCAAACACATTCAAACAAAGCTATTTGAATCAAATGAAAGTCAAACACATTCAAACAAAGCTATTTGAATCAAATGAGAGTCAAATACATTCAAACAAAGCTAATTAAATCAAATAATAGTCTAATACATTCTACAAAGCTAATTAAATCAAATAAAAGTCAAACACATTCAAACAAAGCTAATTGAATCAAATGAAAGTCAAACACATTCAAACAAAGATTTCGAATCAAATGAAAGTCAAACACATTCAAACAAAGCTATTTGAATCAAATGAAAGTCAAATACATTCTACAAAGCTAATTGAATCAAATGAAAGTCAAACACATTCAAACAAAGCTATTTGAATCAATTGAAAGTCAAAGATATTCTACAAAGCTGATAGAATCAAATGAAAGTCAAACACATTCAAACAAAGCTATTTGAATCAAATGAAAGTCAAATACGTTCTACAAAGCTAATTGTATCAAATGAAAGTCGAACGCAATCAAATAAAGCTATTTGAGTTAAATGAAAGTCAAATACATTCTACAAAGCTAATTGAATCAAATGAAAGTCAAACACATTCAAACAAAGCTATTTGAATCAAATGAAAGTCAAATACATTCTACAAAGCTAATTGAATCAAATGAAAGTCAAACACATTCAAACAAAGCTATTTGAATCAATTGAAAGTCAAAGATATTCTACAAAGCTGATAGAATCAAATGAAAGTCAAACACATTCAAACAAAGCTATTTGAATCAAATGAAAGTCAAATATGTTCTACAAAGCTAATTGTATCAAATGAAAGTCGAACGCAATCAAATAAAGCTATTTCAGTTAAATGAAAGTCAAACACATTTAAACAAAGTTGTTTAAATTAAATGAAAGTGAAATGTATTCTACAAAGCTAATTGAATCAAATGAAAGTTAAACGCATTCAAACAAAGCTATTTGAATCAAATGAGAGTCAAATACATTCTACAAAGCTAATTGAATCAAATGAAAGTCAAACTCATTAAAAAAAAAAGCTTTTAAATTTAAATGAAAGTCAAACACATTCAAACAAAGCTATATAAATCAAATGAAAGTGAAATGCATTCTACAAAGCAATTGTATTAAATGAAATTCAAACACATTCAAACAAAGCTATTTGAATCAAATGACAGTCAAATACATTCTACAAAGCTAATTGAATCAATTGAAAGTCAAACACATTCAAACAAAGCTATTTGAATTAAATGAAAGTCAAATACATTCTAAAAAGCTAATTGAATCAAATCAAAGTCAAACACATTCAAACAAAGCTATTTGAATCAAATGAAAGTCAAACATATTCAAACAAAGCTATTTGAATCAAATGAGAGTCAAATACATTCAAACAAAGCTAATTAAATCAAATAAAAGTCTAATACATTCTACAAAGTTAATTGAATTAAATTATAGTCAAACACATTCAAACAAAGCTAATTGAATCAAATGAAAGTCAAACACATTCAAACAAAGATTTTGAATCAAACGAAAGTAAAATACATTCTACAAAGCTAATTGAATCAAATGAAAATCAAACACATTCAAATAAAGCTATTTGAATCAAATGAAAGTCAAATACATTTTATAAAGCTAATTGAATCAAATGAAAGTCAAACACATTTAAACAAAGCTATTTGAATCAAATGAAAGTCAAACATATTCAAACAAAGCTATTTGAATCAAATGAGAGTCAAATACATTCAAACAAAGCTATTTGAATCAAATGAGAGTCAAATACATTCAAACAAAGCTAATTAAATCAAATAAAAGTCTAATACATTCTACAAAGTTAATTGAATTAAATTAAAGTCAAACACATTCAAACAAAGCTAATTGAATCAAAAGAAAGTCAAACACATTCAAACAAAGATTTTGAATCAAACGAAAGTAAAATACATTCTACAAAGCTAATTGAATCAAATGAAAGTCAAACACATTCAAATAAAGCTATTTGAATCAAATGAAAGTCAAATACATTCTATAAAGCTAATTGAATCAAATGAAAGTCAAACACATTTAAACAAAGCTATTTGAATCAAATGAAAGTCAAACATATTCAAACAAAGCTATTTGAATCAAATGAGAGTCAAATACATTCAAACAAAGCTAATTAAATCAAATAAAAGTCTAATACATTCTACAAAGTTAATTGAATTAAATTATAGTCAAACACATTCAAACAAAGCTAATTGAATCAAATGACAGTCAAACACATTCAAACAAAGATTTTGAATCAAACGAAAGTAAAATACATTCTACAAAGCTAATTGAATCAAATGAAAGTCAAACACATTCAAATAAAGCTATTTGAATCAAATGAAAGTCAAATACATTCTACAAAGCTAATTGAATCAAATGAAAGTCAAACACATTCAAACAAAGCTATTTGAATCAAATGAAAGTCAAACATATTCAAACAAAGCTATTTGAATCAAATGAGAGTCAAATACATTCAAACAAAGCTAATTAAATCAAATAAAAGTCTAATACATTCTACAAAGCTAATTGAATTAAATTAAAGTCAAACACATTCAAACAAAGCTAATTGAATCAAATGAAAGTCAATCACATTCAAACAAAGCTATTTGAATCAAATGAAAGTAAAACACATTCAAACTAAGCTAATTGAATCAAATGAAAGTAAAACACATTCAAATAAAGCTATTTCAATCAAATGAAAGTCAAATACATTCTACAAAGCTAATTGAATCAAATGAAAGTCAAACACATTCAAACAAAGTTATTTGAATCAAATGAAAGTCAAATACATTCTACAAAGCTAATTGAATCAAATGAAAGTCAAACACATTCAAACAAAGCTATTTAAATCAAATGAAAGTCAAACACATTCAAACAAAGCTATTTGAATCAAATGAGAGTCAAATACATTCAAACAAAGCTAATTAAATCAAATAAAAGTCTAATACATTCTACAAAGCTAATTAAATCAAATAAAAGTCAAACACATTCAAACAAAGCTAATTGAATCAAATGAAAGTCAAACACATTCAAACAAAGATTTCGAATCAAATGAAAGTCAAACACATTCAAACAAAGCTAATTGAATCAAATGAAAGTAAAACACATTCAAATAAAGCTATTTGAATCAAATGAAAGTCAAATACATTCTACAAAGCTAATTGAATCAAATGAAAGTCAAACACATTCAAACAAAGCCTTTTAAATCAAATGAAAGTCAAACACATTCAAAAAAAAGCTTTTTAATTTAAATGAAAGTCAAACACATTCAAACAAAGCTATAAAAATCAAATGAAAGTGAAATGCATTCTTCAAAGAAAATTGAATGAAATGAAATTCAAACACATTCAAACAAAGCTATTTGAATCAAATGACAGTCAAATACATTCTACGAAGCTAATTGAATCAATTGAAAGTCAAACACATTCAAACAAAGCCTTTTAAATCAAATGAAAGTCAAACACATTCAAACAAAGTTATTTTAATTAAATGAATGTCAAATACATTCTACAAAGCTAATTGAATCAAATGAAAGTCAAACACATTCAAACAAAGCTAATTGAACAAATGAAAGTCAAACACATTCAAACAAAGCTATTTGAATCAAATGAAAGTCAAACACATTCAAACGAAGCTATTTGAATCAAATGAAAGTCAAACACATTCAAACAAAGCTATTTGAATCAAATGAAAGTCAAAATACATTCTACAAAGCAAATTGAAACAAATGAAAGTCAAACACAGTCAAACAAAGTTATTTGAGTCAAATGAAAGTCAAATACATTCTACAAAGCTGATGGAATCAAATTAATGTCAAACACATTCAAACAAAGCTATTTGAATCAAATGAAAGTCAAATACATTCTACTAAGCTAATTGAATCAAATGAAAGTCAAACACATTCAAACAAAGCTATTTGAATCAAATGAGAGTCAAATACATTCTACAAAGCTAATTGAATTAAATTAAAGTCAAACACATTCAAACAAAGCTAATTGAATCAAATGAGAGTCAAATACATTCAAACAAAGCTAATTAAATCAAATAAAAGTCTAATACATTCTACAAAGTTAATTGAATTAAATTATAGTCAAACACATTCAAACAAAGCTAATTGAATCAAATGAAAGTCAAACACATTCAAACAAAGATTTTGAATCAAACGAAAGTAAAATACATTCTACAAAGCTAATTGAATCAAATGAAAATCAAACACATTCAAATAAAGCTATTTGAATCAAATGAAAGTCAAATACATTTTATAAAGCTAATTGAATCAAATGAAAGTCAAACACATTTAAACAAAGCTATTTGAATCAAATGAAAGTCAAACATATTCAAACAAAGCTATTTGAATCAAATGAGAGTCAAATACATTCAAACAAAGCTATTTGAATCAAATGAGAGTCAAATACATTCAAACAAAGCTAATTAAATCAAATAAAAGTCTAATACATTCTACAAAGTTAATTGAATTAAATTAAAGTCAAACACATTCAAACAAAGCTAATTGAATCAAAAGAAAGTCAAACACATTCAAACAAAGATTTTGAATCAAACGAAAGTAAAATACATTCTAAAAAGCTAATTGAATCAAATGAAAGTCAAACACATTCAAATAAAGCTATTTGAATCAAATGAAAGTCAAATACATTCTATAAAGCTAATTGAATCAAATGAAAGTCAAACACATTTAAACAAAGCTATTTGAATCAAATGAAAGTCAAACATATTCAAACAAAGCTATTTGAATCAAATGAGAGTCAAATACATTCAAACAAAGCTAATTAAATCAAATAAAAGTCTAATACATTCTACAAAGTTAATTGAATTAAATTATAGTCAAACACATTCAAACAAAGCTAATTGAATCAAATGAAAGTCAAACACATTCAAACAAAGATTTTGAATCAAACGAAAGTAAAATACATTCTACAAAGCTAATTGAATCAAATGAAAGTCAAACACATTCAAATAAAGCTATTTGAATCAAATGAAAGTCAAATACATTCTACAAAGCTAATTGAATCAAATGAAAGTCAAACACATTCAAACAAAGCTATTTGAATCAAATGAAAGTCAAACATATTCAAACAAAGCTATTTGAATCAAATGAGAGTCAAATACATTCAAACAAAGCTAATTAAATCAAATAAAAGTCTAATACATTCTACAAAGCTAATTGAATTAAATTAAAGTCAAACACATTCAAACAAAGCTAATTGAATCAAATGAAAGTCAATCACATTCAAACAAAGCTATTTGAATCAAATGAAAGTCAAACACATTCAAACAAAGCTAATTGAATCAAATGAAAGTAAAACACATTCAAATAAAGCTATTTCAATCAAATGAAAGTCAAATACATTCTACAAAGCTAATTGAATCAAATGAAAGTCAAACACATTCAAACAAAGTTATTTGAATCAAATGAAAGTCAAATACATTCTACAAAGCTAATTGAATCAAATGAAAGTCAAACACATTCAAACAAAGCTATTTAAATCAAATGAAAGTCAAACACATTCAAACAAAGCTATTTGAATCAAATGAGAGTCAAATACATTCAAACAAAGCTAATTAAATCAAATAAAAGTCTAATACATTCTACAAAGCTAATTAAATCAAATAAAAGTCAAACACATTCAAACAAAGCTAATTGAATCAAATGAAAGTCAAACACATTCAAACAAAGATTTCGAATCAAATGAAAGTCAAACACATTCAAACAAAGCTAATTGAATCAAATGAAAGTAAAACACATTCAAATAAAGCTATTTGAATCAAATGAAAGTCAAATACATTCTACAAAGCTAATTGAATCAAATGAAAGTCAAACACATTCAAACAAAGCTATTTGAATCAAATGAGAGTCAAATAAATTCAAACAAAGCTATTTAAATCACATAAAAGTAAAATACATTCTACAAAGCTAATTGAATCAAATGAAAGTCAAACACATTCAAACAAAGCCTTTTAAATCAAATGAAAGTCAAACACATTCAAAAAAAAGCTTTTTAATTTAAATGAAAGTCAAACACATTCAAACAAAGCTATAAAAATCAAATGAAAGTGAAATGCATTCTTCAAAGAAAATTGAATGAAATGAAATTCAAACACATTCAAACAAAGCTATTTGAATCAAATGACAGTCAAATACATTCTACGAAGCTAATTGAATCAATTGAAAGTCAAACACATTCAAACAAAGCCTTTTAAATCAAATGAAAGTCAAACACATTCAAACAAAGTTATTTTAATTAAATGAATGTCAAATACATTCTACAAAGCTAATTGAATCAAATGAAAGTCAAACACATTCAAACAAAGCTAATTGAACAAATGAAAGTCAAACACATTCAAACAAAGCTATTTGAATCAAATGAAAGTCAAACACATTCAAACGAAGCTATTTGAATCAAATGAAAGTCAAACACATTCAAACAAAGCTATTTGAATCAAATGAAAGTGAAAATACATTCTACAAAGCAAATTGAAACAAATGAAAGTCAAACACAGTCAAACAAAGTTATTTGAGTCAAATGAAAGTCAAATACATTCTACAAAGCTGATGGAATCAAATTAATGTCAAACACATTCAAACAAAGCTATTTGAATCAAATGAAAGTCAAATACATTCTACTAAGCTAATTGAATCAAATGAAAGTCAAACACATTCAAACAAAGCTATTTGAATCAAATGAGAGTCAAATACATTCTACAAAGCTAATTGAATTAAATTAAAGTCAAACACATTCAAACAAAGCTAATTGAATCAAATGAGAGTCAAATACATTCAAACAAAGCTAATTAAATCAAATAAAAGTCTAATACATTCTACAAAGCTAATTGAATTAAATTAAAGTCAAACACATTCAAACAAAGCTAATTGAATCAAATGAAAGTCAAGCACATTCAAACAAAGCTATTTTAATCAAATGAAAGTTAAATACATTCTACAAAAATAATTGAATCAAATGAAAGTCAAACACATTCAAACAAAGCTATTTGAATCAAATGAAAGTCAAACACATTCAAACAAAGCTATTTGAATCAAATGAGAGTCAAATACATTCAAACAAAGCTAATTAAATCAAAAAAAAGTCTAATACATTATACAAAGCTAATTAAATCAAATAAAAGTCAAACACATTCAAACAAAGCTAATTGAATCAAATGAAAGTCAAACACATTCAAACAAAGATTTCGAATCAAATGAAAGTCAAACACATTCAAACAAAGCTAATTGAATCAAATGAAAGTAAAACACATTCAAATAAAGCTATTTGAATCAAATGAAAGTCAAATACATTCTACAAAGCTAATTGAATCAAATGAAAATCAAACACATTCAAACAAAGCTATTTGAATCAAATGAGAGTCAAATAAATTCAAACAAAGCTATTTAAATCACATAAATGTAAAATACATTCTACAAAGCTAATTGAATCAAATGAAAGTCAAACACATTCAAACAAAGCCTTTTAAATCAAATGAAAGTCAAACACATTCAAAAAAAAGCTTTTTAATTTAAATGAAAGTCAAACACATTCAAACAAAGCTATATAAATCAAATGAAAGTGAAATGCATTCTTCAAAGGAAATTGAATGAAATGAAATTCAAACACATTCAAACAAAGCTATTTGAATCAAATGACAGTCAAATACATTCTACGAAGCTAATTGAATCAATTGAAAGTCAAACACATTCAAACAAAGCCTTTTAAATCAAATGAAAGTCAAACACATTCAAACAAAGTTATTTTAATTAAATGAATGTCAAATACATTCTACAAAGCTAATTGAATCAAATGAAAGTCAAACACATTCAAACAAAGCTAATTGAATCAAATGAAAGTCAAACACATTCAAACAAAGCTATTTGAATCAAATGAAAGTCAAACACATTCAAACAAAGCTATTTGAATCAAATGAAAATCAAAATACATTCTACAAAGCAAATTGAAACAAATGAAAGTCAAACACAGTCAAACAAAGTTATTTGAGTCAAATGAAAGTCAAATACATTCTACAAAGCTGATGGAATCAAATGAATGTCAAACACATTCAAACAAAGCTATTTCAATCAAATGAAAGTCAAATACATTCTACAAAGCTTATTGAATCAAATGAAAGTCAAACACATTCAAACAAAGCTATTTGAATCAATTGAAAGTCAAAGATATTCTACAAAGCTGATAGAATCAAATGAAAGTCAAACACATTCAAACAAAGCTATTTGAATCAAATGAAAGTCAAATACGTTCTACAAAGCTAATTGTATCAAATGAAAGTCAAACGCAATCAAATAAAGCTGTTTGAGTCAAATGAAAGTCAAACACATTCAAACAAAGTTGTTTAAATTAAATGAAAGTGAAATGTATTCTACAAAGCTAATTGAATCAAATGAAAGTTAAACGCATTCAAACAAAGCTATTTGAATCAAATGAGAGTCAAATACATTCTACAAAGCTAATTGAATCAAATGAAAGTCAAACACATTCAAACAAAGCCTTTTAAATCAAATGAAAGTTAAACTCATTAAAAAAAAAAGCTTTTAAATTTAAATGAAAGTCAAACACATTCAAACAAAGCTATATAAATCAAATGAAAGTTAAATGCATTCTACAAAGCAAATTGAATTAAATGAAATTCAAACACATTCAAACAAAGCTATTTGAATCAAATGACAGTCAAATACATTCTACAAAGCTAATTGAATCAATTGAAAGTCAAACACATTCAAACAAAGCTATTTGAATCAAATGAAAGTCAAAATACATTCTACAAAGATAATTGAATCAAATCAAAGTCAAACACATTCAAACAAAGCTATTTGAATCAAATGAAAGTCAAACACATTCAAACAAAGCTATTTGAAACAAATGAGAGTCAAATACATTCAAACAAAGCTAATTAAATCAAATAAAAGTCTAATACATTCTACAAAGTTAATTGAATTAAATTAAAGTCAAACACATTCAAACAAAGCTAATTGAATCAAATGAAAGTCAAAGACATTCAAACAAAGATTTTGAATCAAACGAAAGTCAAATACATTCTACAAAGCTAATTGAATCAAATGAAAGTCAAACACATTCAAATAAAGCTATTTAAATCACATAAAAGTAAAATACATTCTACAAAGCTAATTGAATCAAATGAAAGTCAAACACATTCAAACAAAGCCTTTTAAATCAAATGAAAGTCAAACACATTCAAAAAAAGCTTTTTAATTTAAATAAAAGTCAAACACATTCAAACAAAGCTATATATATCAAATGAAAGTGAAATGCATTCTTCAAAGAAAATTGAATGAAATGAAATTTAAATAATTCAAACAAATCTATTTGAATCAAATGAAAGTCAAATACATTATACGAAGCTAATTGAATCAATTGAAAGTCAAACACATTCAAACAAAGCCTTTTAAATCAAATGAAAGTCAAACACATTCAAACAAAGTTATATTAATTAAATGAATGTCAAATACATTCTACAAAGCTAATTGAATCAAATGAAAGTCAAACACATTCAAACAAAGTTATTTGAAGAAAATGAAAGTCAAAATACATTCTACAAAGCTAATTGAATCAAATGAAAGTCAAACACAGTCGAATAAAGTTACTTGAGTCAAATGAAAGTCAAATACATTCTACAAAGCTAATTGAATTAAATGAAAGTCAAACACATTCAAACAAAGCTATTTGAATCAAATGAAAGTCAAATACATTCTACAAAGCTAATTGAATCAAATGAAAGTCAAACACATTCAAACAAAGCTATTTGAATCAAATGAAAGTCAAAGATATTCTACGAAGCTGATAGAATCAAATGAAAGTCAAACACATTCAAACAAAGCTATTTGAATCAAATGAAAGTCAAATACGTTCTACAAAGCTAATTGTATCAAATGAAAGTCAAACGCAATCAAATAAAGCTATATGAGTCAAATGAAATTCAAACACATTCAAACAAAGCTATTTGAATCAAATGAAAGTCAAACACATTCAAACAAAGCTATTTGAATCAAATGAAAGTCAAACACTTTCAAACAAAGCTATTTGAATCAAATGAGAGTCAAATACATTCAAACAAAGCTAATTAAATCAAATAAAAGTCTAATACATTCTACAAAGCTAATTAAATCAAATAAAAGTCTAATACATTCTACAAAGCTTATTGAATTAAATTAAAGTCAAACACATTCAAACAAAGCTAATTGAATCAAATGAAAGTCAAACACATTCAAACAAAGATTTCGAATCAAATGAAAGTCAAACACATTCAAACACAGCTAATTGAATCAAATGAAAGTAAAACACATTCAAATAAAGCTATTTGAATCAAACGAAAGTCAAATACATTCCACAAAGCTAATTGAATCAAATGAAAGTCAAACACATTCAAACAAAGCTATTTGAATCAAATGAGAGTCAAATAAATTCAAACAAAGCTAATTAAATCAAATAAAAGTAAAATACATTCTACAAAGCTAATTGAATCAACTGAAAGTCAAACATATTCAAACAAAGCCTTTTAAATCAAATGAAAGTAAAACACATTAAAAAAAAAGATTTTTAATTTAAATGAAAGTCAAACACATTACAACAAAGCTATATAAATCAAATGAAAGTGAAATGCATTCTTCAAAGCAAATTGAATTAAATGAAATTTAAACACATTCAAACAAAGCTATTTGAATCAAATGACAGTCAAATACATTCTACGAAGCTAATTGAATCAATTGAAAGTCAAACACATTCAAACAAAGCTATTTGAATCAAATGAAAGTCAAATAGATTCTACAAAGCTAATTGAATCAAATGAAAGTCAAACACATTCAAACAAAGTCTTTTAAATCAAATGAAAGTCAAACACATTCAAAAAAAACTTTTTAATTTAAATGAAAGTCAAACACATTCAAACAAAGCTATATAAATCAAATGAAAGTGAAATGCATTCTACAAAGCAAATTAAATTAAATGAAATTCAAACACATTCAAACAAAGCTATTTTAAGAAAATGAAAGTCAAAATACATTCTACAAAGCAAATTGAAACAAATGAAAGTCAAACACAGTCAAACAAAGTTATTTGAGTCAAATGAAAGTCAAATACATTCTACAAAGCTAATTGAATTAAATGAAAGTCAAACACATTCAAACAAAGCTATTTGAATCAAATGAAAGTCAAATACATTCTACAAAGCTAATTGTATCAAATGAAAGTCAAACACATTCAAACAAAGCTATTTGAATCAATTGAAAGTCAAAGATATTCTACAAAGCTGATAGAATCAAATGAAAGTCAAACACATTCAAACAAAGCTATTTGAATCAAATGAAAGTCAAATACGTTCTACAAAGCTAATTGTATCAAATGAAAGTCAAACGCAATCAAATAAAGCTATTTGAGTCAAATGAAATTCAAACACATTCAAACAAAGTTGTTTAAATTAAATGAAAGTGAAATGTATTCTAGAAAGCTAATGGATTCAAATGAAAGTTAAACGTATTCAAACAAAGCTATTTGAATCAAATGAGAGTCAAATACATTCAAACAAAGCTAATTAAATCAAATAAAAGTCTAATACATTCTACAAAGCTAATTAAATCAAATAAAAGTCTAATACATTCTACAAAGCTTATTGAATTAAATTAAAGTCAAACACATTTAAACAAAGCTAATTGAATCAAATTAAAGTCAAACACATTCAAACAAAGATTTCGAATCAAATGAAAGTCAAACACATTCAAACAAAGCTAATTGAATCAAATGAAAGTAAAACACATTCAAATAAAGCTATTTGAATCAAATGAAAGTCAAATACATTCTACAAAGCTAATTGAATCAAATGAAAGTCAAACACATTCAAACAAAGCTATTTGAATCAAATGAGAGTCAAATAAATTCAAACAAAGCTAATTAAATCAAATAAAAGTAAAATACATTCTACAAAGCTAATTGAATCAAATGAAAGTCAAACACATTCAAACAAAGCCTTTTAAATCAAATGAAAGTAAAACACATTCAAAAAAAAGCTTTTTAATTTAAATGAAAGTCAAACACATTCAAACAAAGCTATATAAATCAAATGAAAGTGAAATGCATTCTTCAAAGCAAATTGAATTAAATGAAATTCAAACACATTCAAACAAAGCTATTTGAATCAAATGACAGTCAAATACATTCTACGAAGCTAAGTGAATTAATTGAAAGTCAAACACATTCAAACAAAGCTATTTGAATCAAATGAAAGTCAAATAGATTCTACAAAGCTAATTGAATCAAATGAAAGTCAAACACATTCAAACAAAGCTAATTGAATCAAATGAAAGTCAAACACATTCAAACAAAGTTATTTTAATTAAATGAATGTCAAATACATTTTACAAAGCTAATTGAATTAAATGAAAGTTAAACACATTGAAACAAAGCTATTTGAAGAAAATGAAAGTCAAAATACATTCTACAAAGCAAATTGAAACAAATGAAAGTCAAACACAGTCAAACAAAGTTATTTGAGTCAAATGAAAGTCAAATACATTCTACAAAGCTAATTGAATTAAATGAAAGTCAAACACATTCAAACAAAGCTATTTGAATCAAATGAAAGTCAAAGATATTCTACAAAGCTAATTGAATCAAATGAAAGTCAAACACATTCAAACAAAGCTATTTGAATCAATTGAAAGTCAAAGATATTCTACAAAGCTGATAGAATCAAATGAAAGTCAAACACATTCAAACAAAGCTATTTGAATCAAATGAAAGTCAAATACGTTCTACAAAGCTAATTGTATCAAATGAAAGTCAAACGCAATCAAATAAAGCTATTTGAGTCAAATGAAATTGAAACACATTCAAACAAAGTTGTTTAAATTAAATGAAAGTGAAATGTATTCTAGAAAGCTAATGGATTCAAATGAAAGTTAAACGTATTCAAACAAAGCTATTTGAATCAAATGAGAGTCAAATACATTCAAACAAAGCTAATTAAATCAAATAAAAGTCTAATACATTCTACAAAGCTAATTAAATCAAATAAAAGTCTAATACATTCTACAAAGCTTATTGAATTAAATCAAAGTCAAACACATTTAAACAAAGCAAATTGAATCAAATGAAAGTCAAACACATTCAAACAAAGATTTCGAATCAAATGAAAGTCAAACACATTCAAACAAAGCTAATTGAATCAAATCAAAGTAAAACACATTCAAATAAAGCTATTTGAATCAAATGAATGTCAAATACATTCTACAAAGCTAATTGAATCAAATGAAAGTCAAACACATTCAAACAAAGCTATTTGAATCAAATGAGAGTCAAATAAATTCAAACAAAGCTATTTGAATCAAATGAAAGTCAAACACATTCAAACAAAGCTATTTGAATCAAATGAAAGTCAAAATACATTCTACAAAGCAAATTGAAACAAATGAAAGTCAAACACAGTCAAACAAAGTTATTTGAGTCAAATGAAAGTCAAATACATTCTACAAAGCTGATGGAATCAAATGAATGTCAAACACATTCAAACAAAGCTATTTGAATCAAATGAAAGTCAAATACATTCTACAAAGCTAATTGAATCAAATGAAAGTCAAACACATTCAAACAAAGCTATTTGAATCAATTGAAAGTCAAAGATATTCTACAAAGCTGATAGAATCAAATGAAAGTCAAACACATTCAAACAAAGCTATTTAAATCAAATGAAAGTCAAATACGTTCTACAAAGCTAATTGTATCAAATGAAAGTCAAACGCAATCAAATAAAGCTATTTTAGTCAAATGAAAGTCAAACACATTCAAACAAAGTTGTTTAAATTAAATGAAAGTGAAATGTATTCTACAAAGCTAATTGAATCAAATGAAAGTTAAACGCATTCAAACAAAGCTATTTGAATCAAATGAGAGTCAAATACATTCTACAAAGCTAATTGAATCAAATGAAAGTCAAACACATTCAAACAAAGCCTTTTAAATCAAATGAAAGTCAAACTCATTAAAAAAAAAAGCTTTTAAATTTAAATGAAAGTCAAACACATTCAAACAAAGCTATATAAATCAAATGAAAGTTAAATGCATTCTACAAAGCAAATTGAATTAAATGAAATTCAAACACATTCAAACAAAGCTATTTGAATCAAATGACAGTCAAATACATTCTACAAAGCTAATTGAATCAATTGAAAGTCAAACACATTCAAACAAAGCTATTTGAATCAAATGAAAGTCAAAATACATTCTACAAAGATAATTGAATCTAATCAAAGTCAAACACATTCAAACAAAGCTATTTGAATCAAATGAAAGTCAAACACATTCAAACAAAGCTATTTGAAACAAATGAGAGTCAAATACATTCAAACAAAGCTAATTAAATCAAATAAAAGTCTAATACATTCTACAAAGTTAATTGAATTAAATTAAAGTCAAACACATTCAAACAAAGCTAATTGAATCAAATGAAAGTCAAAGACATTCAAACAAAGATTTTGAATCAAACGAAAGTCAAATACATTCTACAAAGCTAATTGAATCAAATGAAAGTCAAACACATTCAAATAAAGCTATTTAAATCACATAAAAGTAAAATACATTCTACAAAGCTAATTGAATCAAATGAAAGTCAAACACATTCAAACAAAGCCTTTTAAATCAAATGAAAGTCAAACACATTCAAAAAAAGCTTTTTAATTTAAATAAAAGTCAAACACATTCAAACAAAGCTATATATATCAAATGAAAGTGAAATGCATTCTTCAAAGAAAATTGAATGAAATGAAATTTAAATAATTCAAACAAATCTATTTGAATCAAATGAAAGTCAAATACATTATACGAAGCTAATTGAATCAATTGAAAGTCAAACACATTCAAACAAAGCCTTTTAAATCAAATGAAAGTCAAACACATTCAAACAAAGTTATATTAATTAAATGAATGTCAAATACATTCTACAAAGCTAATTGAATCAAATGAAAGTCAAACACATTCAAACAAAGTTATTTGAAGAAAATGAAAGTCAAAATACATTCTACAAAGCTAATTGAATCAAATGAAAGTCAAACACAGTCGAATAAAGTTACTTGAGTCAAATGAAAGTCAAATACATTCTACAAAGCTAATTGAATTAAATGAAAGTCAAACACATTCAAACAAAGCTATTTGAATCAAATGAAAGTCAAATACATTCTACAAAGCTAATTGAATCAAATGAAAGTCAAACACATTCAAACAAAGCTATTTGAATCAAATGAAAGTCAAAGATATTCTACGAAGCTGATAGAATCAAATGAAAGTCAAACACATTCAAACAAAGCTATTTGAATCAAATGAAAGTCAAATACGTTCTACAAAGCTAATTGTATCAAATGAAAGTCAAACGCAATCAAATAAAGCTATATGAGTCAAATGAAATTCAAACACATTCAAACAAAGCTATTTGAATCAAATGAAAGTCAAACTCATTCAAACAAAGCTATTTGAATCAAATGAAAGTCAAACACTTTCAAACAAAGCTATTTGAATCAAATGAGAGTCAAATACATTCAAACAAAGCTAATTAAATCAAATAAAAGTCTAATACATTCTACAAAGCTAATTAAATCAAATAAAAGTCTAATACATTCTACAAAGCTTATTGAATTAAATTAAAGTCAAACACATTCAAACAAAGCTAATTGAATCAAATGAAAGTCAAACACATTCAAAACAAAGATTTCGAATCAAATGAAAGTCAAACACATTCAAACACAGCTAATTGAATCAAATGAAAGTAAAACACATTCAAATAAAGCTATTTGAATCAAACGAAAGTCAAATACATTCCACAAAGCTAATTGAATCAAATGAAAGTCAAACACATTCAAACAAAGCTATTTGAATCAAATGAGAGTCAAATAAATTCAAACAAAGCTAATTAAATCAAATAAAAGTAAAATACATTCTACAAAGCTAATTGAATCAAATGAAAGTCAAACATATTCAAACAAAGCCTTTTAAATCAAATGAAAGTAAAAACACATTAAAAAAAAAGATTTTAATTTAAATGAAAGTCAAACACATTACAACAAAGCTATATAAATCAAATGAAAGTGAAATGCATTCTTCAAAGCAAATTGAAATTAAATGAAATTCAAACACATTCAAACAAAGCTATTTGAATCAAATGACAGTCAAATACATTCTACGAAGCTAATTGAATCAAATGAAAGTCAAACACATTCAAACAAAGCTATTTGAATCAAATGAGAGTCAAATAAATTCAAACAAAGCTAATTAAATCAAATAAAAGTAAAATACATTCTACAAAGCTAATTGAATCAACTGAAAGTCAAACATATTCAAACAAAGCCTTTTAAATCAAATGAAAGTAAAACACATTAAAAAAAAAAGATTTTTAATTTAAATGAAAGTCAAACACATTACAACAAAGCTATATAAATCAAATGAAAGTGAAATGCATTCTTCAAAGCAAATTGAATTAAATGAAATTTAAACACATTCAAACAAAGCTATTTGAATCAAATGACAGTCAAATACATTCTACGAAGCTAATTGAATCAATTGAAAGTCAAACACATTCAAACAAAGCTATTTGAATCAAATGAAAGTCAAATAGATTCTACAAAGCTAATTGAATCAAATGAAAGTCAAACACATTCAAACAAAGTCTTTTAAATCAAATGAAAGTCAAACACATTCAAAAAAAACTTTTTAATTTAAATGAAAGTCAAACACATTCAAACAAAGCTATATAAATCAAATGAAAGTGAAATGCATTCTACAAAGCAAATTAAATTAAATGAAATTCAAACACATTCAAACAAAGCTATTTTAAGAAAATGAAAGTCAAAATACATTCTACAAAGCAAATTGAAACAAATGAAAGTCAAACACAGTCAAACAAAGTTATTTGAGTCAAATGAAAGTCAAATACATTCTACAAAGCTAATTGAATTAAATGAAAGTCAAACACATTCAAACAAAGCTATTTGAATCAAATGAAAGTCAAATACATTCTACAAAGCTAATTGTATCAAATGAAAGTCAAACACATTCAAACAAAGCTATTTGAATCAATTGAAAGTCAAAGATATTCTACAAAGCTGATAGAATCAAATGAAAGTCAAACACATTCAAACAAAGCTATTTGAATCAAATGAAAGTCAAATACGTTCTACAAAGCTAATTGTATCAAATGAAAGTCAAACGCAATCAAATAAAGCTATTTGAGTCAAATGAAATTCAAACACATTCAAACAAAGTTGTTTAAATTAAATGAAAGTGAAATGTATTCTAGAAAGCTAATGGATTCAAATGAAAGTTAAACGTATTCAAACAAAGCTATTTGAATCAAATGAGAGTCAAATACATTCAAACAAAGCTAATTAAATCAAATAAAAGTCTAATACATTCTACAAAGCTAATTAAATCAAATAAAAGTCTAATACATTCTACAAAGCTTATTGAATTAAATTAAAGTCAAACACATTTAAACAAAGCTAATTGAATCAAATTAAAGTCAAACACATTCAAACAAAGATTTCGAATCAAATGAAAGTCAAACACATTCAAACAAAGCTAATTGAATCAAATGAAAGTAAAACACATTCAAATAAAGCTATTTGAATCAAATGAAAGTCAAATACATTCTACAAAGCTAATTGAATCAAATGAAAGTCAAACACATTCAAACAAAGCTATTTGAATCAAATGAGAGTCAAATAAATTCAAACAAAGCTAATTAAATCAAATAAAAGTAAAATACATTCTACAAAGCTAATTGAATCAAATGAAAGTCAAACACATTCAAACAAAGCCTTTTAAATCAAATGAAAGTAAAACACATTCAAAAAAAAGCTTTTTAATTTAAATGAAAGTCAAACACATTCAAACAAAGCTATATAAATCAAATGAAAGTGAAATGCATTCTTCAAAGCAAATTGAATTAAATGAAATTCAAACACATTCAAACAAAGCTATTTGAATCAAATGACAGTCAAATACATTCTACGAAGCTAAGTGAATTAATTGAAAGTCAAACACATTCAAACAAAGCTATTTGAATCAAATGAAAGTCAAATAGATTCTACAAAGCTAATTGAATCAAATGAAAGTCAAACACATTCAAACAAAGCTAATTGAATCAAATGAAAGTCAAACACATTCAAACAAAGTTATTTTAATTAAATGAATGTCAAATACATTTTACAAAGCTAATTGAATTAAATGAAAGTTAAACACATTGAAACAAAGCTATTTGAAGAAAATGAAAGTCAAAATACATTCTACAAAGCAAATTGAAACAAATGAAAGTCAAACACAGTCAAACAAAGTTATTTGAGTCAAATGAAAGTCAAATACATTCTACAAAGCTAATTGAATTAAATGAAAGTCAAACACATTCAAACAAAGCTATTTGAATCAAATGAAAGTCAAAGATATTCTACAAAGCTAATTGAATCAAATGAAAGTCAAACACATTCAAACAAAGCTATTTGAATCAATTGAAAGTCAAAGATATTCTACAAAGCTGATAGAATCAAATGAAAGTCAAACACATTCAAACAAAGCTATTTGAATCAAATGAAAGTCAAATACGTTCTACAAAGCTAATTGTATCAAATGAAAGTCAAACGCAATCAAATAAAGCTATTTGAGTCAAATGAAATTGAAACACATTCAAACAAAGTTGTTTAAATTAAATGAAAGTGAAATGTATTCTAGAAAGCTAATGGATTCAAATGAAAGTTAAACGTATTCAAACAAAGCTATTTGAATCAAATGAGAGTCAAATACATTCAAACAAAGCTAATTAAATCAAATAAAAGTCTAATACATTCTACAAAGCTAATTAAATCAAATAAAAGTCTAATACATTCTACAAAGCTTATTGAATTAAATCAAAGTCAAACACATTTAAACAAAGCAAATTGAATCAAATGAAAGTCAAACACATTCAAACAAAGATTTCGAATCAAATGAAAGTCAAACACATTCAAACAAAGCTAATTGAATCAAATCAAAGTAAAACACATTCAAATAAAGCTATTTGAATCAAATGAATGTCAAATACATTCTACAAAGCTAATTGAATCAAATGAAAGTCAAACACATTCAAACAAAGCTATTTGAATCAAATGAGAGTCAAATAAATTCAAACAAAGCTATTTGAATCAAATGAAAGTCAAACACATTCAAACAAAGCTATTTGAATCAAATGAAAGTCAAAATACATTCTACAAAGCAAATTGAAACAAATGAAAGTCAAACACAGTCAAACAAAGTTATTTGAGTCAAATGAAAGTCAAATACATTCTACAAAGCTGATGGAATCAAATGAATGTCAAACACATTCAAACAAAGCTATTTGAATCAAATGAAAGTCAAATACATTCTACAAAGCTAATTGAATCAAATGAAAGTCAAACACATTCAAACAAAGCTATTTGAATCAATTGAAAGTCAAAGATATTCTACAAAGCTGATAGAATCAAATGAAAGTCAAACACATTCAAACAAAGCTATTTAAATCAAATGAAAGTCAAATACGTTCTACAAAGCTAATTGTATCAAATGAAAGTCAAACGCAATCAAATAAAGCTATTTTAGTCAAATGAAAGTCAAACACATTCAAACAAAGTTGTTTAAATTAAATGAAAGTGAAATGTATTCTACAAAGCTAATTGAATCAAATGAAAGTTAAACGCATTCAAACAAAGCTATTTGAATCAAATGAGAGTCAAATACATTCTACAAAGCTAATTGAATCAAATGAAAGTCAAACACATTCAAACAAAGCCTTTTAAATCAAATGAAAGTCAAACTCATTAAAAAAAAAAGCTTTTAAATTTAAATGAAAGTCAAACACATTCAAACAAAGCTATATAAATCAAATGAAAGTTAAATGCATTCTACAAAGCAAATTGAATTAAATGAAATTCAAACACATTCAAACAAAGCTATTTGAATCAAATGACAGTCAAATACATTCTACAAAGCTAATTGAATCAATTGAAAGTCAAACACATTCAAACAAAGCTATTTGAATCAAATGAAAGTCAAAATACATTCTACAAAGATAATTGAATCTAATCAAAGTCAAACACATTCAAACAAAGCTATTTGAATCAAATGAAAGTCAAACACATTCAAACAAAGCTATTTGAAACAAATGAGAGTCAAATACATTCAAACAAAGCTAATTAAATCAAATAAAAGTCTAATACATTCTACAAAGTTAATTGAATTAAATTAAAGTCAAACACATTCAAACAAAGCTAATTGAATCAAATGAAAGTCAAAGACATTCAAACAAAGATTTTGAATCAAACGAAAGTCAAATACATTCTACAAAGCTAATTGAATCAAATGAAAGTCAAACACATTCAAATAAAGCTATTTAAATCACATAAAAGTAAAATACATTCTACAAAGCTAATTGAATCAAATGAAAGTCAAACACATTCAAACAAAGCCTTTTAAATCAAATGAAAGTCAAACACATTCAAAAAAAGCTTTTTAATTTAAATAAAAGTCAAACACATTCAAACAAAGCTATATATATCAAATGAAAGTGAAATGCATTCTTCAAAGAAAATTGAATGAAATGAAATTTAAATAATTCAAACAAATCTATTTGAATCAAATGAAAGTCAAATACATTATACGAAGCTAATTGAATCAATTGAAAGTCAAACACATTCAAACAAAGCCTTTTAAATCAAATGAAAGTCAAACACATTCAAACAAAGTTATATTAATTAAATGAATGTCAAATACATTCTACAAAGCTAATTGAATCAAATGAAAGTCAAACACATTCAAACAAAGTTATTTGAAGAAAATGAAAGTCAAAATACATTCTACAAAGCTAATTGAATCAAATGAAAGTCAAACACAGTCGAATAAAGTTACTTGAGTCAAATGAAAGTCAAATACATTCTACAAAGCTAATTGAATTAAATGAAAGTCAAACACATTCAAACAAAGCTATTTGAATCAAATGAAAGTCAAATACATTCTACAAAGCTAATTGAATCAAATGAAAGTCAAACACATTCAAACAAAGCTATTTGAATCAAATGAAAGTCAAAGATATTCTACGAAGCTGATAGAATCAAATGAAAGTCAAACACATTCAAACAAAGCTATTTGAATCAAATGAAAGTCAAATACGTTCTACAAAGCTAATTGTATCAAATGAAAGTCAAACGCAATCAAATAAAGCTATATGAGTCAAATGAAATTCAAACACATTCAAACAAAGCTATTTGAATCAAATGAAAGTCAAACTCATTCAAACAAAGCTATTTGAATCAAATGAAAGTCAAACACTTTCAAACAAAGCTATTTGAATCAAATGAGAGTCAAATACATTCAAACAAAGCTAATTAAATCAAATAAAAGTCTAATACATTCTACAAAGCTAATTAAATCAAATAAAAGTCTAATACATTCTACAAAGCTTATTGAATTAAATTAAAGTCAAACACATTCAAACAAAGCTAATTGAATCAAATGAAAGTCAAACACATTCAAACAAAGATTTCGAATCAAATGAAAGTCAAACACATTCAAACACAGCTAATTGAATCAAATGAAAGTAAAACACATTCAAATAAAGCTATTTGAATCAAACGAAAGTCAAATACATTCCACAAAGCTAATTGAATCAAATGAAAGTCAAACACATTCAAACAAAGCTATTTGAATCAAATGAGAGTCAAATAAATTCAAACAAAGCTAATTAAATCAAATAAAAGTAAAATACATTCTACAAAGCTAATTGAATCAAATGAAAGTCAAACATATTCAAACAAAGCCTTTTAAATCAAATGAAAGTAAAACACATTAAAAAAAAAGATTTTTAATTTAAATGAAAGTCAAACACATTACAACAAAGCTATATAAATCAAATGAAAGTGAAATGCATTCTTCAAAGCAAATTGAATTAAATGAAATTCAAACACATTCAAACAAAGCTATTTGAATCAAATGACAGTCAAATACATTCTACGAAGCTAATTGAATCAAATGAAAGTCAAACACATTCAAACAAAGCTATTTGAATCAAATGAGAGTCAAATAAATTCAAACAAAGCTAATTAAATCAAATAAAAGTAAAATACATTCTACAAAGCTAATTGAATCAACTGAAAGTCAAACATATTCAAACAAAGCCTTTTAAATCAAATGAAAGTAAAACACATTAAAAAAAAAGATTTTTAATTTAAATGAAAGTCAAACACATTACAACAAAGCTATATAAATCAAATGAAAGTGAAATGCATTCTTCAAAGCAAATTGAATTAAATGAAATTTAAACACATTCAAACAAAGCTATTTGAATCAAATGACAGTCAAATACATTCTACGAAGCTAATTGAATCAATTGAAAGTCAAACACATTCAAACAAAGCTATTTGAATCAAATGAAAGTCAAATAGATTCTACAAAGCTAATTGAATCAAATGAAAGTCAAACACATTCAAACAAAGTCTTTTAAATCAAATGAAAGTCAAACACATTCAAAAAAAACTTTTTAATTTAAATGAAAGTCAAACACATTCAAACAAAGCTATATAAATCAAATGAAAGTGAAATGCATTCTACAAAGCAAATTAAATTAAATGAAATTCAAACACATTCAAACAAAGCTATTTTAAGAAAATGAAAGTCAAAATACATTCTACAAAGCAAATTGAAACAAATGAAAGTCAAACACAGTCAAACAAAGTTATTTGAGTCAAATGAAAGTCAAATACATTCTACAAAGCTAATTGAATTAAATGAAAGTCAAACACATTCAAACAAAGCTATTTGAATCAAATGAAAGTCAAATACATTCTACAAAGCTAATTGTATCAAATGAAAGTCAAACACATTCAAACAAAGCTATTTGAATCAATTGAAAGTCAAAGATATTCTACAAAGCTGATAGAATCAAATGAAAGTCAAACACATTCAAACAAAGCTATTTGAATCAAATGAAAGTCAAATACGTTCTACAAAGCTAATTGTATCAAATGAAAGTCAAACGCAATCAAATAAAGCTATTTGAGTCAAATGAAATTCAAACACATTCAAACAAAGTTGTTTAAATTAAATGAAAGTGAAATGTATTCTAGAAAGCTAATGGATTCAAATGAAAGTTAAACGTATTCAAACAAAGCTATTTGAATCAAATGAGAGTCAAATACATTCAAACAAAGCTAATTAAATCAAATAAAAGTCTAATACATTCTACAAAGCTAATTAAATCAAATAAAAGTCTAATACATTCTACAAAGCTTATTGAATTAAATTAAAGTCAAACACATTTAAACAAAGCTAATTGAATCAAATTAAAGTCAAACACATTCAAACAAAGATTTCGAATCAAATGAAAGTCAAACACATTCAAACAAAGCTAATTGAATCAAATGAAAGTAAAACACATTCAAATAAAGCTATTTGAATCAAATGAAAGTCAAATACATTCTACAAAGCTAATTGAATCAAATGAAAGTCAAACACATTCAAACAAAGCTATTTGAATCAAATGAGAGTCAAATAAATTCAAACAAAGCTAATTAAATCAAATAAAAGTAAAATACATTCTACAAAGCTAATTGAATCAAATGAAAGTCAAACACATTCAAACAAAGCCTTTTAAATCAAATGAAAGTAAAACACATTCAAAAAAAAGCTTTTTAATTTAAATGAAAGTCAAACACATTCAAACAAAGCTATATAAATCAAATGAAAGTGAAATGCATTCTTCAAAGCAAATTGAATTAAATGAAATTCAAACACATTCAAACAAAGCTATTTGAATCAAATGACAGTCAAATACATTCTACGAAGCTAAGTGAATTAATTGAAAGTCAAACACATTCAAACAAAGCTATTTGAATCAAATGAAAGTCAAATAGATTCTACAAAGCTAATTGAATCAAATGAAAGTCAAACACATTCAAACAAAGCTAATTGAATCAAATGAAAGTCAAACACATTCAAACAAAGTTATTTTAATTAAATGAATGTCAAATACATTTTACAAAGCTAATTGAATTAAATGAAAGTTAAACACATTGAAACAAAGCTATTTGAAGAAAATGAAAGTCAAAATACATTCTACAAAGCAAATTGAAACAAATGAAAGTCAAACACAGTCAAACAAAGTTATTTGAGTCAAATGAAAGTCAAATACATTCTACAAAGCTAATTGAATTAAATGAAAGTCAAACACATTCAAACAAAGCTATTTGAATCAAATGAAAGTCAAAGATATTCTACAAAGCTAATTGAATCAAATGAAAGTCAAACACATTCAAACAAAGCTATTTGAATCAATTGAAAGTCAAAGATATTCTACAAAGCTGATAGAATCAAATGAAAGTCAAACACATTCAAACAAAGCTATTTGAATCAAATGAAAGTCAAATACGTTCTACAAAGCTAATTGTATCAAATGAAAGTCAAACGCAATCAAATAAAGCTATTTGAGTCAAATGAAATTGAAACACATTCAAACAAAGTTGTTTAAATTAAATGAAAGTGAAATGTATTCTAGAAAGCTAATGGATTCAAATGAAAGTTAAACGTATTCAAACAAAGCTATTTGAATCAAATGAGAGTCAAATACATTCAAACAAAGCTAATTAAATCAAATAAAAGTCTAATACATTCTACAAAGCTAATTAAATCAAATAAAAGTCTAATACATTCTACAAAGCTTATTGAATTAAATCAAAGTCAAACACATTTAAACAAAGCAAATTGAATCAAATGAAAGTCAAACACATTCAAACAAAGATTTCGAATCAAATGAAAGTCAAACACATTCAAACAAAGCTAATTGAATCAAATCAAAGTAAAACACATTCAAATAAAGCTATTTGAATCAAATGAATGTCAAATACATTCTACAAAGCTAATTGAATCAAATGAAAGTCAAACACATTCAAACAAAGCTATTTGAATCAAATGAGAGTCAAATAAATTCAAACAAAGCTATTTGAATCAAATGAAAGTCAAACACATTCAAACAAAGCTATTTGAATCAAATGAAAGTCAAAATACATTCTACAAAGCAAATTGAAACAAATGAAAGTCAAACACAGTCAAACAAAGTTATTTGAGTCAAATGAAAGTCAAATACATTCTACAAAGCTGATGGAATCAAATGAATGTCAAACACATTCAAACAAAGCTATTTGAATCAAATGAAAGTCAAATACATTCTACAAAGCTAATTGAATCAAATGAAAGTCAAACACATTCAAACAAAGCTATTTGAATCAATTGAAAGTCAAAGATATTCTACAAAGCTGATAGAATCAAATGAAAGTCAAACACATTCAAACAAAGCTATTTAAATCAAATGAAAGTCAAATACGTTCTACAAAGCTAATTGTATCAAATGAAAGTCAAACGCAATCAAATAAAGCTATTTTAGTCAAATGAAAGTCAAACACATTCAAACAAAGTTGTTTAAATTAAATGAAAGTGAAATGTATTCTACAAAGCTAATTGAATCAAATGAAAGTTAAACGCATTCAAACAAAGCTATTTGAATCAAATGAGAGTCAAATACATTCTACAAAGCTAATTGAATCAAATGAAAGTCAAACACATTCAAACAAAGCCTTTTAAATCAAATGAAAGTCAAACTCATTAAAAAAAAAAGCTTTTAAATTTAAATGAAAGTCAAACACATTCAAACAAAGCTATATAAATCAAATGAAAGTTAAATGCATTCTACAAAGCAAATTGAATTAAATGAAATTCAAACACATTCAAACAAAGCTATTTGAATCAAATGACAGTCAAATACATTCTACAAAGCTAATTGAATCAATTGAAAGTCAAACACATTCAAACAAAGCTATTTGAATCAAATGAAAGTCAAAATACATTCTACAAAGATAATTGAATCTAATCAAAGTCAAACACATTCAAACAAAGCTATTTGAATCAAATGAAAGTCAAACACATTCAAACAAAGCTATTTGAAACAAATGAGAGTCAAATACATTCAAACAAAGCTAATTAAATCAAATAAAAGTCTAATACATTCTACAAAGTTAATTGAATTAAATTAAAGTCAAACACATTCAAACAAAGCTAATTGAATCAAATGAAAGTCAAAGACATTCAAACAAAGATTTTGAATCAAACGAAAGTCAAATACATTCTACAAAGCTAATTGAATCAAATGAAAGTCAAACACATTCAAATAAAGCTATTTAAATCACATAAAAGTAAAATACATTCTACAAAGCTAATTGAATCAAATGAAAGTCAAACACATTCAAACAAAGCCTTTTAAATCAAATGAAAGTCAAACACATTCAAAAAAAAGCTTTTTAATTTAAATAAAAGTCAAACACATTCAAACAAAGCTATATATATCAAATGAAAGTGAAATGCATTCTTCAAAGAAAATTGAATGAAATGAAATTTAAATAATTCAAACAAATCTATTTGAATCAAATGAAAGTCAAATACATTATACGAAGCTAATTGAATCAATTGAAAGTCAAACACATTCAAACAAAGCCTTTTAAATCAAATGAAAGTCAAACACATTCAAACAAAGTTATATTAATTAAATGAATGTCAAATACATTCTACAAAGCTAATTGAATCAAATGAAAGTCAAACACATTCAAACAAAGTTATTTGAAGAAAATGAAAGTCAAAATACATTCTACAAAGCTAATTGAATCAAATGAAAGTCAAACACAGTCGAATAAAGTTACTTGAGTCAAATGAAAGTCAAATACATTCTACAAAGCTAATTGAATTAAATGAAAGTCAAACACATTCAAACAAAGCTATTTGAATCAAATGAAAGTCAAATACATTCTACAAAGCTAATTGAATCAAATGAAAGTCAAACACATTCAAACAAAGCTATTTGAATCAAATGAAAGTCAAAGATATTCTACGAAGCTGATAGAATCAAATGAAAGTCAAACACATTCAAACAAAGCTATTTGAATCAAATGAAAGTCAAATACGTTCTACAAAGCTAATTGTATCAAATGAAAGTCAAACGCAATCAAATAAAGCTATATGAGTCAAATGAAATTCAAACACATTCAAACAAAGCTATTTGAATCAAATGAAAGTCAAACTCATTCAAACAAAGCTATTTGAATCAAATGAAAGTCAAACACTTTCAAACAAAGCTATTTGAATCAAATGAGAGTCAAATACATTCAAACAAAGCTAATTAAATCAAATAAAAGTCTAATACATTCTACAAAGCTAATTAAATCAAATAAAAGTCTAATACATTCTACAAAGCTTATTGAATTAAATTAAAGTCAAACACATTCAAACAAAGCTAATTGAATCAAATGAAAGTCAAACACATTCAAACAAAGATTTCGAATCAAATGAAAGTCAAACACATTCAAACACAGCTAATTGAATCAAATGAAAGTAAAACACATTCAAATAAAGCTATTTGAATCAAACGAAAGTCAAATACATTCCACAAAGCTAATTGAATCAAATGAAAGTCAAACACATTCAAACAAAGCTATTTGAATCAAATGAGAGTCAAATAAATTCAAACAAAGCTAATTAAATCAAATAAAAGTAAAATACATTCTACAAAGCTAATTGAATCAAATGAAAGTCAAACATATTCAAACAAAGCCTTTTAAATCAAATGAAAGTAAAACACATTAAAAAAAAAGATTTTTAATTTAAATGAAAGTCAAACACATTACAACAAAGCTATATAAATCAAATGAAAGTGAAATGCATTCTTCAAAGCAAATTGAATTAAATGAAATTCAAACACATTCAAACAAAGCTATTTGAATCAAATGACAGTCAAATACATTCTACGAAGCTAATTGAATCAATTGAAAGTCAAACACATTCAAACAAAGCTATTTGAATCAAATGAAAGTCAAATAGATTCTACAAAGCTAATTGAATCAAATGAAAGTCAAACACATTCAAACAAAGTCTTTTAAATCAAATGAAAGTCAAACACATTCAAAAAAAACTTTTTAATTTAAATGAAAGTCAAACACATTCAAACAAAGCTATATAAATCAAATGAAAGTGAAATGCATTCTACAAAGCAAATTAAATTAAATGAAATTCAAACACATTCAAACAAAGCTATTTTAAGAAAATGAAAGTCAAAATACATTCTACAAAGCAAATTGAAACAAATGAAAGTCAAACACAGTCAAACAAAGTTATTTGAGTCAAATGAAAGTCAAATACATTCTACAAAGCTAATTGAATTAAATGAAAGTCAAACACATTCAAACAAAGCTATTTGAATCAAATGAAAGTCAAATACATTCTACAAAGCTAATTGAATCAAATGAAAGTCAAACACATTCAAACAAAGCTATTTGAATCAATTGAAAGTCAAAGATATTCTACAAAGCTGATAGAATCAAATGAAAGTCAAACACATTCAAACAAAGCTATTTGAATCAAATGAAAGTCAAATACGTTCTACAAAGCTAATTGTATCAAATGAAAGTCAAACGCAATCAAATAAAGCTATTTGAGTCAAATGAAATTCAAACACATTCAAACAAAGTTGTTTAAATTAAATGAAAGTGAAATGTATTCTAGAAAGCTAATGGATTCAAATGAAAGTTAAACGTATTCAAACAAAGCTATTTGAATCAAATGAGAGTCAAATACATTCAAACAAAGCTAATTAAATCAAATAAAAGTCTAATACATTCTACAAAGCTAATTAAATCAAATAAAAGTCTAATACATTCTACAAAGCTTATTGAATTAAATTAAAGTCAAACACATTTAAACAAAGCTAATTGAATCAAATTAAAGTCAAACACATTCAAACAAAGATTTCGAATCAAATGAAAGTCAAACACATTCAAACAAAGCTAATTGAATCAAATGAAAGTAAAACACATTCAAATAAAGCTATTTGAATCAAATGAAAGTCAAATACATTCTACAAAGCTAATTGAATCAAATGAAAGTCAAACACATTCAAACAAAGCTATTTGAATCAAATGAGAGTCAAATAAATTCAAACAAAGCTAATTAAATCAAATAAAAGTAAAATACATTCTACAAAGCTAATTGAATCAAATGAAAGTCAAACACATTCAAACAAAGCCTTTTAAATCAAATGAAAGTAAAACACATTCAAAAAAAAGCTTTTTAATTTAAATGAAAGTCAAACACATTCAAACAAAGCTATATAAATCAAATGAAAGTGAAATGCATTCTTCAAAGCAAATTGAATTAAATGAAATTCAAACACATTCAAACAAAGCTATTTGAATCAAATGACAGTCAAATACATTCTACGAAGCTAAGTGAATCAATTGAAAGTCAAACACATTCAAACAAAGCTATTTGAATCAAATGAAAGTCAAATATATTCTACAAAGCTAATTGAATCAAATGAAAGTCAAACACATTCAAACAAAGCTAATTGAATCAAATGAAAGTCAAACACATTCAAACAAAGCTATTTTAATTAAATGAATGTCAAATACATTTTACAAAGCTAATTGAATTAAATAAAAGTTAAACACATTGAAACAAAGCTATTTGAAGAAAATGAAAGTCAAAATACATTCTACAAAGCAAATTGAAACAAATGAAAGTCAAACACAGTCAAACAAAGTTATTTGAGTCAAATGAAAGTCAAATACATTCTACAAAGCTAATTGAATTAAATGAAAGTCAAACACATTCAAACAAAGCTATTTGAATCAAATGAAAGTCAAAGATATTCTACAAAGCTAATTGAATCAAATGAAAGTCAAACACATTCAAACAAAGCTATTTGAATCAATTGAAAGTCAAAGATATTCTACAAAGCTGATAGAATCAAATGAAAGTCAAACACATTCAAACAAAGCTATTTGAATCAAATGAAAGTCAAATACGTTCTACAAAGCTAATTGTATCAAATGAAAGTCAAACGCAATCAAATAAAGGTATTTGAGTCAAATGAAATTCAAACACATTCAAACAAAGTTGTTTAAATTAAATGAAAGTGAAATGTATTCTAGAAAGCTAATGGATTCAAATGAAAGTTAAACGTATTCAAACAAAGCTATTTGAATCAAATGAGAGTCAAATACATTCAAACAAAGCTAATTAAATCAAATAAAAGTCTAATACATTCTACAAAGCTAATTAAATCAAATAAAAGTCTAATACATTCTACAAAGCTTATTGAATTAAATCAAAGTCAAACACATTTAAAAAAAGCTAATTGAATCAAATGAAAGTCAAACACATTCAAACAAAGATTTCGAATCAAATGAAAGTCAAACACATTCAAACAAAGCTAATTGAATCAAATCAAAGTAAAACACATTCAAATAAAGCTATTTGAATCAAATGAATGTCAAATACATTCTACAAAGCTAATTGAATCAAATGAAAGTCAAACACATTCAAACAAAGCTATTTGAATCAAATGAGAATCAAATAAATTCAAACAAAGCTAATTAAATCAAATAAAAGTAAAACACATTCTACAAAGCTAATTGAATCAAATGAAAGTCAAACACATTCAAACAAAGCTATATAAATCAAATGAAAGTGAAATGCATTCTACAAAGCAAATTGAATTAAATGAAATTCAAACACATTCAAACAAAGCTATTTGAATCAAATGACAGTCAAATACATTCTACGAAGCTAATTAAATCAATTGAAAGTCAAACACATTCAAACAAAGCTATTTGAATCAAATAAAAGTCTAATACGTTCTACAAAGTTAATTGAATTAAATTAAAGTCAAACACATTCAAACAAAGCTAATTGAATCAAATGAAAGTCAAACACATTCAAACAAAGATTTTGAATCAAATGAAAGTCAAATACATTCTACAAAGCTAATTGAATCAAGTGAAAGTCAAACACATTCAAATAAAGCTATTTGAATCAAATGAAAGTCAAACACATTCAAACAAAGCTATTTGAATCAAATGAAAGTCAAACATATTCAAACAAAGCTATTTGAATCAAATGAGAGTCAAATACATTCAAACAAAGCTAATTAAATCAAATAAAAGTCTAATGCATTCTACAAAGCTAATTGAATTAAATTAAAATCAAACACATTCAAACAAAACTAATTGAATCAAATAAAAGTCAAACACATTCAAACAAAGCTAATTGAATCAAATGAAAGTCAAACACATTCAAACAAAGCTATTTTAATTAAATAAATGTCAAATACATTTTACAAAGCTAATTGAATCAAATGAAAGTCAAACACATTCAAACAAAGCTATTTGAAGAAAATGAAAGTCAAATAGATTCTACAAAGCTAATTGAATCAAATGAAAGTCAAACACATTCAAACAAAGCTAATTGAATCAAATGAAAGTCAAACACATTCAAACAAAGTTATTTTAATTAAATGAATGTCAAATACATTTTACAAAGCTAATTGAATTAAATGAAAGTTAAACACATTGAAACAAAGCTATTTGAAGAAAATGAAAGTCAAAATACATTCTACAAAGCAAATTGAAATAAATGAAAGTCAAACACAGTCAAACAAAGTTATTTGAGTCAAATGAAAGTCAAATACATTCTACAAAGCTAATTGAATTAAATGAAAGTCAAACACATTCAAACAAAGCTATTTGAATCAAATGAAAGTCAAAGATATTCTACAAAGCTAATTGAATCAAATGAAAGTCAAACACATTCAAACAAAGCTATTTGAATCAATTGAAAGTCAAAGATATTCTACAAAGCTGATAGAATCAAATGAAAGTCAAACACATTCAAACAAAGCTATTTGAATCAAATGAAAGTCAAATACGTTCTACAAAGCTAATTGTATCAAATGAAAGTCAAACGCAATCAAATAAAGCTATTTGAGTCAAATGAAATTCAAACACATTCAAACAAAGTAGTTTAAATTAAATGAAAGTGAAATGTATTCTAGAAAGCTAATGGATTCAAATGAAAGTTAAACGTATTCAAACAAAGCTATTTGAATCAAATGAGAGTCAAATACATTCAAACAAAGCTAATTAAATCAAATAAAAGTCTAATACATTCTACAAAGCTAATTAAATCAAATAAAAGTCTAATACATTCTACAAAGCTTATTGAATTAAATCAATGTCAAACACATTTAAACAAAGCTAATTGAATCAAATGAAAGTCAAACACATTCAAACAAAGATTTCGAATCAAATGAAAGTCAAACACATTCAAACAAAGCTAATTGAATCAAATCAAAGTAAAACACATTCAAATAAAGCTATTAGAATCAAATGAATGTCAAATACATTCTACAAAGCTAATTGAATCAAATGAAAGTCAAATACATTCAAACAAAGCTATTTGAATCAAATGAGAGTCAAATAAATTCAAACAAAGCTAATTAAATCAAATAAAAGTAAAATACATTCTACAAAGCTAATTGAATCAAATGAAAGTCAAACACATTCAAACAAAGCTATATAAATCAAATGAAAGTGAAATGCATTCTACAAAGCAAATTGAATTAAATGAAATTCAAACACATTCAAACAAAGCTATTTGAATCAAATGACAGTCAAATACATTCTACGAAGCTAATTGAATCAATTGAAAGTCAAACACATTCAAACAAAGCTATTTGAATCAAATGAAAGTCTAATACGTTCTACAAAGTTAATTGAATTAAATTAAAGTCAAACACATTCAAACAAAGCTAATTGAATCAAATGAAAGTCAAACACATTCAAACAAAGATTTTGAATCAAATGAAAGTCAAATACATTCTACAAAGCTAATTGAATCAAATGAAAGTCAAACACATTCAAATAAAGCTATTTGAATCAAATGAAAGTCAAACACTTTCAAACAAAGCTATTTGAATCAAATGAAAGTCAAACATATTCAAACAAAGCTATTTGAATCAAATGAGAGTCAAATACATTCAAACAAAGCTAATTAAATCAAATAAAAGTCTAATACATTCTACAAAGCTAATTGAATTAAATTAAAATCAAACACATTCAAACAAAACTAATTGAATCAAATGAAAGTCAAACACATTCAAACAAAGCTAATTGAATCAAATGAAAGTCAAACACATTCAAACAAAGCAATTTTAATTAAATAAATGTCAAATACATTTTACAAAGCTAATTGAATCAAATGAAAGTCAAACACATTCAAACAAAGCTATTTGAAGAAAATGAAAGTCAAATAGATTCTACAAAGTTAATTGAATCAAATGAAAGTCAAACACATTCAAACAAAGCTAATTGAATCAAATGAAAGTCAAACACATTCAAACAAAGTTATTTTAATTAAATGAATGTCAAATACATTTTACAAAGCTAATTGAATTAAATAAAAGTTAAACACATTGAAACAAAGCTATTTGAAGAAAATGAAAGTCAAAATACATTCTACAAAGCAAATTGAAACAAATGAAAGTCAAACACAGTCAAACAAAGTTATTTGAGTCAAATGAAAGTCAAATACATTCTACAAAGCTAATTGAATTAAATGAAAGTCAAACACATTCAAACAAAGCTATTTGAATCAAATGAAAGTCAAAGATATTCTACAAAGCTAATTGAATCAAATGAAAGTCAAACACATTCAAACAAACCTATTTGAATCATTTGAAAGTCAAAGATATTCTACAAAGCTGATAGAATCAAATGAAAGTCAAACACATTCAAACAAAGCTATTTGAATCAAATGAAAGCCAAATACGTTCTACAAAGCTAATTGTATCAAATGAAAGTCAAACACATTCAAACAAAGATTTTGAATCAAATGAAAGTCAAATACATTCTACAAAGCTAATTGAATCAAATGAAAGTCAAAACACATTCAAATAAAGCTATTTGAATCAAATGAAAGTCAAACACTTTCAAACAAAGCTAATTGAATCAAATGAAAGTCAAACATATTCAAACAAAGCTATTTGAATCAAATGAGAGTCAAATACATTCAAACAAAGCTAATTAAATCAAATAAAAGTCTAATACATTCTACAAAGCTAATTGAATTAAATTAAAATCAAACACATTCAAACAAAACTAATTGAATCAAATGAAAGTCAAACACATTCAAACAAAGCTATTTGAATCAAATGAAAGTCAAACTCATTCAAACAAAGCTATTTGAATCAAATGAAAGTCAAACACTTTCAAACAAAGCTATTTGAATCAAATGAGAGTCAAATACATTCAAACAAAGCTAATTAAATCAAATAAAAGTCTAATACATTCTACAAAGCTAATTAAATCAAATAAAAGTCTAATACATTCTACAAAGCTTATTGAATTAAATTAAAGTCAAACACATTCAAACAAAGCTAATTGAATCAAATGAAAGTCAAACACATTCAAACAAAGATTTCGAATCAAATGAAAGTCAAACACATTCAAACACAGCTAATTGAATCAAATGAAAGTAAAACACATTCAAATAAAGCTATTTGAATCAAACGAAAGTCAAATACATTCCACAAAGCTAATTGAATCAAATGAAAGTCAAACACATTCAAACAAAGCTATTTGAATCAAATGAGAGTCAAATAAATTCAAACAAAGCTAATTAAATCAAATAAAAGTAAAATACATTCTACAAAGCTAATTGAATCAAATGAAAGTCAAACATATTCAAACAAAGCCTTTTAAATCAAATGAAAGTAAAACACATTAAAAAAAAAGATTTTTAATTTAAATGAAAGTCAAACACATTACAACAAAGCTATATAAATCAAATGAAAGTGAAATGCATTCTTCAAAGCAAATTGAATTAAATGAAATTCAAACACATTCAAACAAAGCTATTTGAATCAAATGACAGTCAAATACATTCTACGAAGCTAATTGAATCAATTGAAAGTCAAACACATTCAAACAAAGCTATTTGAATCAAATGAAAGTCAAATAGATTCTACAAAGCTAATTGAATCAAATGAAAGTCAAACACATTCAAACAAAGTCTTTTAAATCAAATGAAAGTCAAACACATTCAAAAAAAAACTTTTTAATTTAAATGAAAGTCAAACACATTCAAACAAAGCTATATAAATCAAATGAAAGTGAAATGCATTCTACAAAGCAAATTAAATTAAATGAAATTCAAACACATTCAAACAAAGCTATTTGAAGAAAATGAAAGTCAAAATACATTCTACAAAGCAAATTGAAATAAATGAAAGTCAAACACAGTCAAACAAAGTTATTTGAGTCAAATGAAAGTCAAATACATTCTACAAAGCTAATTGAATTAAATGAAAGTCAAACACATTCAAACAAAGCTATTTGAATCAAATGAAAGTCAAAGATATTCTACAAAGCTAATTGAATCAAATGAAAGTCAAACACATTCAAACAAAGCTATTTGAATCAATTGAAAGTCAAAGATATTCTACAAAGCTGATAGAATCAAATGAAAGTCAAACACATTCAAACAAAGCTATTTGAATCAAATGAAAGTCAAATACGTTCTACAAAGCTAATTGTATCAAATGAAAGTCAAACGCAATCAAATAAAGCTATTTGAGTCAAATGAAATTCAAAACACATTCAAACAAAGTAGTTTAAATTAAATGAAAGTGAAATGTATTCTAGAAAGCTAATGGATTCAAATGAAAGTTAAACGTATTCAAACAAAGCTATTTGAATCAAATGAGAGTCAAATACATTCAAACAAAGCTAATTAAATCAAATAAAAGTCTAATACATTCTACAAAGCTAATTAAATCAAATAAAAAGTCTAATACATTCTACAAAGCTTATTGAATTAAATCAATGTCAAACACATTTAAACAAAGCTAATTGAATCAAATGAAAGTCAAACACATTCAAACAAAGATTTCGAATCAAATGAAAGTCAAACACATTCAAACAAAGCTAATTGAATCAAATCAAAGTAAAACACATTCAAATAAAGCTATTTGAATCAAATGAATGTCAAATACATTCTACAAAGCTAATTGAATCAAATGAAAGTCAAACACATTCAAACAAAGCTATTTGAATCAAATGAGAGTCAAATAAATTCAAACAAAGCTATTTGAATCAAATGAAAGTCAAACACATTCAAACAAAGCTATTTGAATCAAATGAAAGTCAAAATACATTCTACAAAGCAAATTGAAACAAATGAAAGTCAAACACAGTCAAACAAAGTTATTTGAGTCAAATGAAAGTCAAATACATTCTACAAAGCTGATGGAATCAAATGAATGTCAAACACATTCAAACAAAGCTATTTGAATCAAATGAAAGTCAAATACATTCTACAAAGCTAATTGAATCAAATGAAAGTCAAACACATTCAAACAAAGCTATTTGAATCAATTGAAAGTCAAAGATATTCTACAAAGCTGATAGAATCAAATGAAAGTCAAACACATTCAAACAAAGCTATTTTAAATCAAATGAAAGTCAAATACGTTCTACAAAGCTAATTGTATCAAATGAAAGTCAAACGCAATCAAATAAAGCTATTTGAGTCAAAATGAAAGTCAAACACATTCAAACAAAGTTGTTTAAATTAAATGAAAGTGAAATGTATTCTACAAAGCTAATTGAATCAAATTGAAAGTTAAACGCATTCAAACAAAGCTATTTGAATCAAATGAGAGTCAAATACATTCTACAAAGCTAATTGAATCAAATGAAAGTCAAACACATTCAAACAAAGCCTTTTAAATCAAATGAAAGTCAAACTCATTAAAAAAAAAGCTTTTAAATTTAAATGAAAGTCAAACACATTCAAACAAAGCTATATAAATCAAATGAAAGTTAAATGCATTCTACAAAGCAAATTGAATTAAATGAAATTCAAACACATTCAAACAAAGCTATTTGAATCAAATGACAGTCAAATACATTCTACAAAGCTAATTGAATCAATTGAAAGTCAAAACACATTTCAAACAAAGCTATTTGAATCAAATGAAAGTCAAAATACATTCTACAAAGATAATTGAATCTAATCAAAGTCAAACACATTCAAACAAAGCTATTTGAATCAAATGAAAGTCAAAACACATTCAAACAAAGCTATTTGAAACAAATGAGAGTCAAATACATTCAAACAAAGCTAATTAAATCAAATAAAAGTCTAATACATTCTACAAAGTTAATTGAATTAAATTAAAGTCAAACACATTCAAACAAAGCTAATTGAATCAAATGAAAGTCAAAGACATTCAAACAAAGATTTTGAATCAAACGAAAGTCAAATACATTCTACAAAGCTATTTAAATCACATAAAAGTAAAATACATTCTACAAAGCTAATTGAATCAAATGAAAGTCAAACACATTCAAACAAAGCCTTTTAAATCAAATGAAAGTCAAACACATTCAAAAAAAGCTTTTTAATTTAAATAAAAGTCAAACACATTCAAACAAAGCTATATATATCAAATGAAAAGTGAAATGCATTCTTCAAAGAAAATTGAATGAAATGAAATTTAAATAATTCAAACAAATCTATTTGAATCAAATGAAAGTCAAATAACATTATACGAAGCTAATTGAATCAATTGAAAGTCAAACACATTCAAACAAAGCCTTTTAAATCAAATGAAAGTCAAACACATTCAAACAAAGTTATATTAATTAAATGAATGTCAAATACATTCTACAAAGCTAATTGAATCAAATGAAAGTCAAACACATTCAAACAAAGTTATTTGAAGAAAAATGAAAGTCAAAATACATTCTACAAAGCTAATTGAATCAAATGAAAGTCAAACACAGTCGAATAAAGTTACTTGAGTCAAATGAAAGTCAAATACATTCTACAAAGCTAATTGAATTAAATGAAAGTCAAACACATTCAAACAAAGCTATTTGAATCAAATGAAAGTCAAATACATTCTACAAAGCTAATTGAATCAAATGAAAGTCAAACACATTCAAACAAAGCTATTTGAATCAAATGAAAGTCAAAGATATTCTACGAAGCTGATAGAATCAAATGAAAGTCAAACACATTCAAACAAAGCTATTTGAATCAAATGAAAGTCAAATACGTTCTACAAAGCTAATTGTATCAAATGAAAGTCAAACGCAATCAAATAAAGCTATATGAGTCAAATGAAATTCAAACACATTCAAACAAAGCTATTTGAATCAAATGAAAGTCAAACTCATTCAAACAAAGCTATTTGAATCAAATGAAAGTCAAACACTTTCAAACAAAGCTATTTGAATCAAATGAGAGTCAAATACATTCAAACAAAGCTAATTAAATCAAATAAAAGTCTAATACATTCTACAAAGCTAATTAAATCAAATAAAAGTCTAATACATTCTACAAAGCTTATTGAATTAAATTAAAGTCAAACACATTCAAACAAAGCTAATTGAATCAAATGAAAGTCAAACACATTCAAACAAAGATTTCGAATCAAATGAAAGTCAAACACATTCAAACACAGCTAATTGAATCAAATGAAAGTAAAACACATTCAAATAAAGCTATTTGAATCAAACGAAAGTCAAATACATTCCACAAAGCTAATTGAATCAAATGAAAGTCAAACACATTCAAACAAAGCTATTTGAATCAAATGAGAGTCAAATAAATTCAAACAAAGCTAATTAAATCAAATAAAAGTAAAATACATTCTACAAAGCTAATTGAATCAAATGAAAGTCAAAAACATATTCAAACAAAGCCTTTTAAATCAAATGAAAGTAAAACACATTAAAAAAAAAGATTTTTAATTTAAATGAAAGTCAAACACATTACAACAAAGCTATATAAATCAAATGAAAGTGAAATGCATTCTTCAAAGCAAATTGAATTAAATGAAATTCAAACACATTCAAACAAAGCTATTTGAATCAAATGACAGTCAAATACATTCTACGAAGCTAATTGAATCAATTGAAAGTCAAACACATTCAAACAAAGCTATTTGAATCAAATGAAAGTCAAATAGATTCTACAAAGCTAATTGAATCAAATGAAAGTCAAACACATTCAAACAAAGTCTTTTAAATCAAATGAAAGTCAAACACATTCAAAAAAAACTTTTTAATTTAAATGAAAGTCAAACACATTCAAACAAAGCTATATAAATCAAATGAAAGTGAAATGCATTCTACAAAGCAAATTAAATTAAATGAAATTCAAACACATTCAAACAAAGCTATTTTAAGAAAATGAAAGTCAAAATACATTCTACAAAGCAAATTGAAACAAATGAAAGTCAAACACAGTCAAACAAAGTTATTTGAGTCAAATGAAAGTCAAATACATTCTACAAAGCTAATTGAATTAAATGAAAGTCAAACACATTCAAACAAAGCTATTTGAATCAAATGAAAGTCAAATACATTCTACAAAGCTAATTTGAATCAAATGAAAGTCAAACACATTCAAACAAAGCTATTTGAATCAATTGAAAGTCAAAAGATATTCTACAAAGCTGATAGAATCAAATGAAAGTCAAACACATTCAAACAAAGCTATTTGAATCAAATGAAAGTCAAATACGTTCTACAAAGCTAATTGTATCAAATGAAAGTCAAAACGCAATCAAATAAAGCTATTTGAGTCAAATGAAATTCAAAACACATTCAAAACAAAGTTGTTTAAATTAAATGAAAGTGAAAATGTATTCTAGAAAAGCTAATTGGATTCAAATGAAAAGTTTAAACGTATTCAAACAAAGCTATTTGAATCAAATGAGAGTCAAATACATTCAAACAAAGCTAATTAAATCAAATAAAAGTCTAATACATTCTACAAAGCTAATTAAATCAAATAAAAGTCTAATACATTCTACAAAGCTTATTGAATTAAATTAAAGTCAAACACATTTAAAAAAAGCTAATTGAATCAAATTAAAGTCAAACACATTCAAACAAAGATTTCGAATCAAATGAAAGTCAAACACATTCAAACAAGCTAATTGAATCAAATGAAAGTAAAACACATTCAAATAAAGCTATTTGAATCAAATGAAAGTCAAATACATTCTACAAAGCTAATTGAATCAAATGAAAGTCAAACACATTCAAACAAAGCTATTTGAATCAATGAGAGTCAAATAAATTCAAACAAAGCTAATTAAATCAAATAAAAGTAAATACATTCTACAAAGCTAATTGAATCAAATGAAAGTCAAACACATTCAAACAAAGCCTTTTAAATCAAATGAAAGTAAAACACATTCAAAAAAAAGCTTTTTAATTTAAATGAAAGTCAAACACATTCAAACAAAGCTATATAAATCAAATGAAAGTGAAATGCATTCTTCAAAGCAAATTGAATTAAATGAAATTCAAACACATTCAAACAAAGCTATTTGAATCAAATGACAGTCAAATACATTCTACGAAGCTAAGTGAATCAATTGAAAGTCAAACACATTCAAACAAAGCTATTTGAATCAAATGAAAGTCAAATTTCTACAAAGCTAATTGAATCAAATGAAAGTCAAACACATTCAAACAAAGCTAATTGAATCAAATGAAAGTCAAACACATTCAAACAAAGCTATTTTAATTAAATGAATGTCAAATACATTTTACAAAGCTAATTGAATTAAATAAAAGTTAAACACATTGAAACAAAGCTATTTGAAGAAAATGAAAGTCAAAATACATTCTACAAAGCAAATTGAAACAAATGAAAGTCAAACACAGTCAAACAAAGTTATTTGAGTCAAATGAAAGTCAAATACATTCTACAAAGCTAATTGAATTAAATGAAAGTCAAACACATTCAAACAAAGCTATTTGAATCAAATGAAAGTCAAAGATATTCTACAAAGCTAATTGAATCAAATGAAAGTCAAACACATTCAAACAAAGCTATTTGAATCAATTGAAAGTCAAAGATATTCTACAAAGCTGATAGAATCAAATGAAAGTCAAACACATTCAAACAAAGCTATTTGAATCAAATGAAAGTCAAATACGTTCTACAAAGCTAATTGTATCAAAATGAAAGTCAAACGCAATCAAATAAAGTATTTGAGTCAAATGAAATTCAAACACATTCAAACAAAGTTGTTTAAATTAAATGAAAGTGAAATGTATTCTAGAAAGCTAATGGATTCAAATGAAAGTTAAACGTATTCAAACAAAGCTATTTGAATCAAATGAGAGTCAAATACATTCAAACAAAGCTAATTAAATCAAATAAAAGTCTAATACATTCAAAGCTAATTAAATCAAATAAAAGTCTAATACATTCTACAAAGCTTAATTGAATTAAATCAAAGTCAAACACATTTAAAAAAGCTAATTGAATCAAATGAAAGTCAAACACATTCAAACAAAGATTTCGAATCAAATGAAAGTCAAACACATTCAAACAAAGCTAATTGAATCAAATCAAAGTAAACACATTCAAATAAAGCTATTTGAATCAAATGAATGTCAAATACATTCTACAAAGCTAATTGAATCAAATGAAAGTCAAACACATTCAAACAAAGCTATTTGAATCAAATGAGAATCAAATAAATTCAAACAAAGCTAATTAAATCAAATAAAGTAAACATTCTACAAAGCTAATTGAATCAAATGAAAGTCAAACACATTCAAACAAAGCTATATAAATCAAATGAAAGTGAAATGCATTCTACAAAGCAAATTGAATTAAATGAAATTCAAACACATTCAAACAAAGCTATTTGAATCAAATGACAGTCAAATACATTCTACAAGCTAATTAAATCAATTGAAAGTCAAACACATTCAAACAAAGCTATTTGAATCAAATAAAAGTCTAATACGTTCTACAAAGTTAATTGAATTAAATTAAAGTCAAACACATTCAAACAAAGCTAATTGAATCAAATGAAAGTCAAACACATTCAAACAAAGATTTTGAATCAAATGAAAGTCAAACATTCTACAAAGCTAATTGAATCAAAAAGTCAAACACATTCAAATAAAGCTATTTGAATCAAATGAAAGTCAAACACATTCAAACAAAGCTATTTGAATCAAATGAAAGTCAAATATTCAAACAAAGCTAAATCACAAATACAAAACAAAGCTAATTAAATCAAATAATCTAATACATTCTACAAAGCTAATTGAATTAAATTAAAATCAAACACATTCAAACAAAGAATCAAACAAGCTAATTGAATCAAATGAAAGTCAAACACATTCAAACAAAGCTATTTGTCAAATACATTTTACAAAGCTAATTGAATCAAATGAAAGTCAAACACATTCAAACAAAGCTATTTGAATGAAAGTCAAATTTCTACAAAGAAGAAAGTCAAACACATTCAAAAAAGCTAATTGAATCAAATGAAAGTCAAACACATTCAAACAAAGTTATTTAATTAAATGAATGTCAAATACATTTTACAAAGCTAATTGAATTAAATGAAAGTTAAACACATTGAAACAAAGCTATTTGAAGAAAATGAAAGTCAAAATACATTCTACAAAGCAAATTGAAATAAATGAAAGTCAAACACAGTCAAACAAAGTTATTTGAGTCAAATGAAAGTCAAATACATTCTACAAAGCTAATTGAATTAAATGAAAGTCAAACACATTCAAACAAAGCTATTTGAATCAAATGAAAGTCAAAGATATTCTACAAAGCTAATTGAATCAAATGAAAGTCAAACATTCAAACAAAGCTATTTGAATCAATTGAAAGTCAAATATTCTACAAAGCTGATAGAATCAAATGAAAGTCAAACACATTCAAAAAAAGCTATTTGAATCAAATGAAAGTCAAATACGTTCTACAAAGCTAATTGATCAAATGAAAGTCAAACGCAATCAAATAAAGCTATTTGAGTCAAATGAAATTCAAACACATTCAAACAAAGTAAAATTAAATGAAAGTGAAATGTATTCTAGAAAGCTAATGGATTCAAATGAAAGTTAAACGTATTCAAACAAAGCTATTTGAATCAAATGAGAGTCAAACATTCAAACAAAGCTAATTAAATCAAATAAAAGTCTAATACATTCTACAAAGCTAATTGTCTAATACATTCTACAAAGCTTATTGAATTAAATCAATGTCAAACACATTTAAAAAAGCTAATTGAATCAAATGAAAGTCAAACACATTCAAACAAAGATTTCGAATCAAATGAAAGTCAAACACATTCAAAAAGCTAATCAAAGTAAACACATTCAAAAAAAGCTATTCAAATGAATGTCAAATACATTCTACAAAGCTAATTGAATCAAATGAAAGTCAAACATTCAAACAAAGCTATTTGAATCAAATGAGAGTCAAATAAATTCAAACAAAGCTAATTAAATCAAATAAAAGTAAAATACATTCTACAAAGCTAATTGAATCAAATGAAAGTCAAACACATTCAAACAAAGCTATATAAATCAAATGAAAGTGAAATGCATTCTACAAAGCAAATTGAATTAAATGAAATTCAAACACATTCAAACAAAGCTATTTGAATCAAATGACAGTCAAATACATTCTACGAAGCTAATTGAATCAATTGAAAGTCAAACACATTCAAACAAAGCTATTTGAATCAAATGAAAGTCTAATATTCTACAAAGTTAATTGAATTAAATTAAAGTCAAACACATTCAAACAAAGCTAATTGAATCAAATGAAAGTCAAACACATTCAAACAAAGATTTTGAATCAAATGAAAGTCAATACATTCTACAAAGCTAATTGAATCAAATGAAAGTCAAACACATTCAAATAAAGCTATTTGAATCAAATGAAAGTCAGCTATTTGAATCAAATGAAAGTCAAACATATTCAAACAAAGCTATTTGAATCAAATGAAGTCAAATACATTCAAACAAAGCTAATTGTCAATACATTCTACAAAGCTAATTGAATTAAATTAAAATGAATCAAATGAAAGTCAAACACATTCAAACAAAGCTATTGAATCAAATGAAAGTCAAACACATTCAAACAAAGCAATTCAAATACATTTCAAAGCTAATTGAATCAAATGAAAGTCAAACACATTCAAACAAAGCTATTTGAATGAAAGTCAAATAGATTCTACAAAGTTAATTGAATCAAATGAAAGTCAAACACATTCAAACAAAGCTAATTGAATCAAATGAAAGTCAAACACATTCAAACAAAGTTATTTTAATTAAATGAATGTCAAATACATTTTACAAAGCTAATTGAATTAAATAAATTAAACACATTGAAACAAAGCTATTTGAAGAAAATGAAAGTCAAAATACATTCTACAAAGCAAATTGAAACAAATGAAAGTCAAACACAAAACAAAGTTATTTGAGTCAAATGAAAGTCAAATACATTCTACAAAGCTAATTGAATTAAATGAAAGTCAAACACATTCAAACAAAGCTATTTGAATCAAATGAAAGTCAAACTACAAAGCTAATTGAATCAATGAAAGTCAAACACATTCAAACAAACCTATTTGAATCAATTTGAAAGTCAAAGATATTCTACAAAGCTGATAGAATCAAATGAAAGTCAAACACATTCAAACAAAGCTATTTGAATCAAATGAAAGCCAAATACGTTCTACAAAGCTAATTGTATCAAATGAAAGTCAAACACATTCAAACAAAGATTTTGAATCAAATGAAAGTCAAATACATTCTACAAAGCTAATTGAATCAAATGAAAGTCAAACACATTCAAATAAAGCTATTTGAATCAAATGAAAGTCAAACACTTTCAAACAAAGCTAATTGAATCAAATGAAAGTCAAACATATTCAAACAAAGCTATTTGAATCAAATGAGAGTCAAATACATTCAAACAAAGCTAATTAAATCAAATAAAAGTCTAATACATTCTACAAAGCTAATTGAATTAAATTAAAATCAAAACATTCAAACAAAACTAATTGAATCAAATGAAAGTCAAACACATTCAAAAAGCTAATTGAATCAAATGAAAGTCAAACACATTCAAACAAAGCTATTTTAATTAAATAAATGTCAAATACATTTTACAAAGCTAATTAAATCAAATGAAAGTCAAACACATTCAAACAAAGCTATTTAAAGAAAATGAAAGTCAAATAGATTCTACAAAGCTAATTGAATCAAATGAAAGTCAAACACATTCAAACAAAGCTAATTGAATCAAATGAAAGTCAAACACATTCAAACAAAGTTATTTTAATTAAATGAATGTCAAATACATTTTACAAAGCTAATTGAATTAAATAAAAGTTAAACACATTGAAACAAAGCTATTTGAAGAAAATGAAAGTCAAAATACATTCTACAAAGCAAATTGAAACAAATGAAAGTCAAACACAGTCAAACAAAGTTATTTGAGTCAAATGAAAGTCAAATACATTCTACAAAGCTAATTGAATTAAATGAAAGTCAAACACATTCAAACAAAGCTATTTGAATCAAATGAAAGTCAAAGATATTCTACAAAGCTAATTGAATCAAATGAAAGTCAAACACATTCAAACAAACCTATTTGAATCAATTGAAAGTCAAAGATATTCTACAAAGCTGATAGAATCAAATGAAAGTCAAACACATTCAAACAAAGCTATTTGAATCAAATGAAAGTCAAATACGTTCTACAAAGCTAATTGTATCAAATGAAAGTCAAACGCAATCAAATAAAGCTATTTGAGTCAAATGAAATTCAAACACATTCAAACAAAGTTGTTTAAATTAAATGAAAGTGAATTGTATTCTAGAAAGCTAATGGATTCAAATGAAAGTTAAACGTATTC
>NW_018743367.1:0-26636 GCF_001683475.1 Chenopodium quinoa | reverse complement strand
TTTTTCATGATCTCTTGTAGGAAGTTGGAGTTTAGTAACCATCTCTGTAGACGCTACATTGGTACACGAACCACTATCAATGATCACCCTACAAGTTCTATCAACAACTTTGCATCGAGTATGAAACAAACTATCTTGTTGACCTTGAAAAATAATTTCTTCATGTAAATTCAGTCGCTCCATAAGCATATGTTTGTTACCAAAGCCAAAATCTACGTTATCATCTTCATGTTTTTTTCTTCTTTTTATGACCTTGAAGTAACTTTGCAAATTCATCCATAGATTTTTCGGATCCCTTCCTCCATAATTATAAGACAAAAACAGACTTAAAAGAACCCTTATCCACACAGGTATATCCCACAAAAATCGCAACACAACTTGGAACAAAATCGCACACAACGAGCAATAAGTATTAAATCGGACCAAAACTGACACAGTTGCGGAAAACAGTCCAGTTTAATAGCAAACAAACTCGAAAAAATTCCGAAATTTCACAGGCAGAAATTAGACAAAATTTCACCCAAAATCAAAAAAAGAATCACCTGAAAAGACCTTGTAACGAAGGAGAACGAGCCTTCTGAAGTTGACAGAAAAACTGGTTATCCGAGAACAAGTGCGATTTGATGAACGAATTGTTGAACGATCAAAACCCCTGAAATCTGATACCAATTTGATGTGGTATCACACAAGCTCTGATACCAATTTGATGTGGATTTAAACCCCTTAACTTAATAAAGAATCTAAAATCACACAAGTAACACAAGCCCTTCGAATTTCCTAAGAAAATCGAACAACTTAAGAATAACGAACCGGATATGACTTTGAAAACGACCACTCCTGGAACGAATTCAACGCCTCTCAAATTACCTAGACCACTCCTGGAACTAAGTACTTTGATGAACAAAACTTAGACTACTCCTAGAACTAAGAATTGAACGTTCTAATTATCAAAACAACTCCTTGAATTGAAAACTAGCAAAAGAATTTGTAAGCAATTAAGCAAAACAAACAATAAACTTGTATTGAATTTTCTGGTTTTGGTTGTGTATCCAAAGCCACGAAAAATCCCTTATTTATAGACTAAAACTAACTATTCCTAAGTCTATTCGAACTAGGAAAAAAAACCCTAGCCTTGATCCCCAAGTATCCTAGATAGAATAGGAAAACCAATTCTAATGGAACTAGGAAACTAGTAATAAGACTAGTTCTAATTAAACTAAAACTTCTTAAAACAATTCCTAATTGACTTAGAAATTATTTTAAACTAAATTAACAGAAATTAAGAAGATTCCTAATTGCTTAAACCAAGAAAAACCCTTTCAAGTGAAAGGTAAAAACTTGCAAGCAAAAACTCTAGAAAAAACTAAGTTAGGAAAATCTTTCTTTTCGTACTGCCGCCGAACCACCACCTCACGCGCCGCCATCATCGACACGCGCCCCACCGCCGTGTAGCTGGACTCATGCCGGAGCTAGGGAGCCGGCGCGTGGCACCCAGATCGGCGCGTCGCCGCCGCTGCCGTCGTCGGAACCCAACTGGACCTTGACTTCTTCTTCAATGGCTGCGCATGTTAACCATTCTTGATTCTTTACTCCAAGCTCAAACCCTATTGGCCTTAAAACCAATATTATTGGCTCTTCAAAAGAATTTCCCTCTTGATCCACATCACAAGTGAAAGTCAAACAAAGCTTTTTGAATCAAATGATTGTCAAATCCGTTCAACGATGCTAATTGAATCATATGAAAGTCAAGCACATTCAAACAAATCTTTTTGAATCAAATGAAAGTTAAATCCATTCAAAAAAGCTAATTGAATCAAGTGAAAGTCTAGGTAATTCAAACAAAGCTTTTTGAATCAAATGACTGTCAAATGCGTTCAACGATGCTAATTGAATCAAATAAGAGTCAAACACATTCAAACAAAGGTTTTTGAATCAAATGAAAGTCATATGCATTCAACAAAACTAATTGAATCAAATGAAAGTCAATGGCATTCTAACAAACCTAATTAAATCAAACGAAAGTCAATGGCATTCTAACAAACCTAATTGAATCAAATGAAAGTCAACCACATTCAAACAAAGCTAATTGAATCAAATGAAAGTTAACCACATTCAAACAAAGCATATTAAATCAAGTGAAAATCAAACACATTCAAACAAAGCTTTTTGAATCAAAAGAAAGTCAAATGGTTTCAAAAAAGTTAATTGAATCAAGTGAAAGTCAAACAAATTCAAACATAGCTTTCTGAATCAAATGATTGTCAAATGCATTGAACGATACTAATTGAATCATATGAAAGTCAAACACATTCAAACAAATCTTTTTGAATCAAATGAAAGTCAAATGCATTTAACAGATCAAATTGAATCAATTAAAAGTCAACCACATTCAAACAAAGCTAATTAAATCCAATGGAAGGCAAACACATTTAAACAAAGCTATTAGAATCAAATAAAAGTCAAACACATTCAAACAATGCTATCTGAATCAAATGAAAGTCAACTGCATTCAAAAAAGATAATTAAATCAAACGAAAGTCAAACACATTCAGACAAAAATAATTGCATCAAATGAAAGTCAAAAACATTCAAACAAAGCTAATTAAATCATATGAAAGTCAAATGCTTTGAAAAAAGCTAATTGAATCAAATTAAAGTCAAAATCATTCAAACAAACCTAATTAAATCAAACGAAAGTCAATGGCAAACCTAATTGAATCAAATGAAAGTCAACCACATTCAAACAAAGCTAATTGAATCAAATGAAAGTTAACCACATTCAAACAAAGCATATTAAATCAAGTGAAAATCAAACACATTCAAACAAAGCTTTTTGAATCAAAAGAAAGTCAAATGATTTCAAAAAAGCTAATTGAATCAAGTGAAAGTCAAACAAATTCAAACATAGCTTTTTGAATCAAATGATTGTCAAATGCATTCAACGATTTTAATTGAATCATATGAAAGTCAAACACATTCAAACAAATCTTTTTGAATCAAATGAAAGTCAAATGCATTTAACAGATCAAATTGAATCAATTAAAAGTCAACCACATTCAAACAAAGCTAATTAAATCCAATGGAAGGCAAACACATTCAAACAAAGCTATTAGAATCAAATAAAAGTCAAACACATTCAAACAATGCTATCTGAATCAAATGAAAGTCAACTGCATTCAAAAAAGGTATTTAAATCAAGTGAAAGTCAAAATCATTCAAACAAAGCTATTTGAATCAAATTAAAGTCAAACACATTCAAACAAAGCTTTTTGAATTAAATGAAAGTCAAATGCATTAAACAAAGCTAATTGATTCAAATGAAAGTCAATCACATTCAAACAAAGCTAATTTAATCAAATAAAAATCAAACACACTCAAACAAAGCTTTTTCAATCAAATGAAATTCAAATGCATTCAAAATAGCGATTTGAATCATGTGAAAGTCAAACAAAGCTTTTTTGAATCAAATGATTGTCAAATCCGTTCAACGATGCTAATTGAATCATATGAAAGTCTAGCACATTCAAACAAATCTTTTTGAATCTACTGAAAGTTAAATGCAATTAAAAAAAAGTAATTAAATCAAGTGAAAGTCAAACACATTTAAACAAAGCTTTTTAAATCAAATGAAAGTTAAATCCATTCAAAAAAGCTAATTGAATCAAGTGAAAGTCTAGGTAATTCAAACAAAGCTTTTTGAATCAAATGACTGTCAAATGCGTTCAACGATGCTAATTGAATCAAATGAGAGTCAAACACATTCAAACAAAGCTTTTTGAATCAAATGAAAGTCATATGCATTCAACAGATCAAATTGAATCAATTAAAAGTCAACCACATTCAAACAAAGCTAATTAAATCCAATGGAAGGCAAACACATTCAAACAAAGCTATTTGAATCAATTGAAAGTCAACCACATTCAAACAAAGCTAATTGAATCAAATGAAAGTTAACCACATTCAAACAAAGCATATTAAATCAAGTGAAAATCAAACACATTCAAACAAAGCTTTGATGTAAAAACTAATAGATGAAATTAGTTTAAACAAGTTAATGGAACAAGCTTAAGCTAAAGATTGAGAGAAGGTTGGTGTTTAGGTACGGTTTTGTAGGATTTTAGGTGGGTTTTGGGGTTGGAAAGTGGCGTGGCTATTTGAAGGAAATCAGGAATGGAAAGGTTTAGGTTTGTAAGGATTACTCACTTAACAAACAAGGATATGAAGGCAAGGATTTCTCACTCAACCTACTAAGTTCAAATTGTATGGAAGGATTACTCACTTGACCACTCAATCTCTTCAAGTCTAACAAATAATCAGTTTTTAAGTTCAAGCAAAAGCTCTTTTTCATTGATCAAAATCTGATTACAAACTATAATTACATGCCTTTTATAAGCAAAAACGAAACCAACAATCATTGCCTATCCTAATGAAGCAAAAGACTGATTTATTATAACTAGACAAAGAAGCTAAACTTAAGCCTAGAATTACGCCCACATGAGGCAGCCTTTTAGGCTTCACATTCCCCTTAAATTCCTTCATTAACCTGATTTTAATTAGCAAGAAAACAGCTACAAGAATTCAGCAAAACCGTTGGGGTAACACTTGTAAGCCCCCTTGATTCACGCCTCCTTCATTTATTCTTGTAATGAAGTTTCTCCTTGAGTTCCTCTCCATTCCCACGGCTCTCCAACTGAAATGGCTGTTCAAAATGCTTCAATTAACGTGCTTAATGAGCAATTAAGCAAGTAAATCCATGATTAAAACCAAACGGACCATGGGCAGCAAAAGAATCCAAGGTTTGGTCTTCAAATGATTTCGCAAGTATTAATTCTTTGGGCGAACCGTAACTTGGACTTGTGCTTGGACTTGGATGAAATTTGTGACTAGGACTAATAGGACTTTCGTGATTTGCAGCATCCTCCCCTTCTTCGAAAGGAGTTGTCCTCAACTCGTCATCTTCTAAATAAGGAGCTAGATCACCAACATTGAAAGTTGATGAAACTCCAAATTGCCCTCCAAGATCAACTTTGTATGCATTATCATTGATCCTTTCCATGATTTGAAAAGGACCCTCTGCCCTTGGCATCAACTTGTGCTTTCGTTGCTTAGGGAACCTTTCTTTTCGAAGAAAAATCCAAACAAGATCACCCACTTCGAATTTTCTCACATTGCTCAAGTGTTTGTTTGCTTGCTTCTTGTAGGACTTGTTAGCTTTCTCAATGTTCTTTCTAACTTCTTTATGAACATTAATCATGAACTCAACATGCTCCTTGGCTGTCCCATGAACAAATTTGTCCTTAGGAATTGCAATGTAATCAATAGGAACATAAGGATTGACCCCATAAACAATTTCGAATGGTGAGTATTTCGTGGTTTTACTTGGAGTTCTATTGTAAGCAAAGCATGAGCTAGCTTTAGATCCCAATCTTTCCCTCCTTTGTTCACTAAGGCACGAAGCAATGTTCCAAGAACCCTATTCACCACCTCAGTTTGACCATCCGTTTGTGGATGATGGCTAGTTGAGAAAAGTAGCTTGGTACCCACGAGCCTCCATAATGACTTCCAAAAATGGCTCACAAACTTTGTATCACGATCTGAAACAATGGTTCTAGGCAAACCATGTAACTTAGCCACCTCCTTGAAAAAAAGTTGAGCCACGTTATAAGCATCATCCACTTTTTTACAAGCAATGAAATGTGCCATCTTCGAAAACCGATCAACAACCACCATGATTGAATCTTTTCCACGAGCTGTTCTAGGCAAGGCCATGATGAAATCCATACTCAAATCCTCCCAAGGTCTTTCGGGAATTGGCAAAGGCTTGTATTCACCTCTATGAAAGGTCATTTTAGCCCTTTGACAAGTAGAACATCTAGCTAGGATTTGGTGTACGTTAGCTAGCATCTTAGGCCAATAAAAGTGACTTTGCAAGATCTCTAGGGTCTTTTGAATACCCATATGACCAGCAAGGCCCCCTCCATGAGCTTCCCTTATCAATAAGTCACGAATTGCCCCTTTAGGAACACAAAGTTTGTTTCCTTTGAAAAGAAAACCGTCCACCATCACAAATTGACCATTTACTCCATGTTTGCAAGCCTCAATGATTTCCATAAGTTCATGGTCATCTTTGTAAGCTTCTTTCATAATTTCAAAACCAAGGACCTTAGCCTCCATGATTCCAAGAAGAGTATGCCTCCTTGACAATGCATCAGCCACAATGTTGGCTTTCCCTTGCTTATATTTTGTAGCAAAGTTGAATGATTGTAAGAATTCTACCCACTTAGCATGCCTAGCATTCAATTTTTTTTGGCCATGTATGAACCTCAAAGATTCATGATCAGAATGCAAAATGAATGGTTGTGGTCTCAAATAATGTGACCAATGGTCTAAGGCTCGAACCATGGCATAAAATTCTTTGTCATAAGTGGAATAGTTCAATTTGCCTTGGCTCAATTTCTCACTAAAATAAGCAATGGGTTTTTTTCTCTTGGATTAGGACAGCCCCTATTCCCTTCCCACTTGCATCACACTCAACTTCAAAAGGTTTCATAAAATCAGGTAAGGCTAAAACAGGTGCCTCACACATCTTTTTTTTCACTAGTTCAAACGCCTCTTGGGCTTGAGGGGTCCATTGGAAGGTTCCTTTCTTTGTACACTCGGTGATAGGAGCCATGAGGGTACTAAAGTTCTTAATGAACCTTCTATAGAAAGAGGTTAGTCCATGAAATGAACGAACTTCAGTTATGGTTTTTGGGATAGGCCACGAAGCAATGGCTTCTATTTTGCTTGGATCCACCTTGATTCCATCACCTGAAACAATGTAACCAAGAAAAACAATTTCTGTTAGCAAAAAATGACACTTCTCCAACTTCCCGTATAATTTTTTCTCCCTCAAAGTTCTAAAGATTTCTTCCAAGTGCCTCAAATGATCTTCTTCATTTGTACTATAGATGAGAATATCATCTAAGTAAACAACTACAAACCTCCCCAAAAAAGGTCTCAACATCTCATTCATAAGCCTCATGAAAGTACTTGGGGCATTTGTTAAACCAAATGGCATCACAAGCCATTCATACAACCCATGCTTGGTTTTAAAAGCTGTTTTCCACTCATCACCCTCCCTCATACGAATTTGGTGATACCCACTTCTCAAATCAATTTTTGAAAAACACTCTAGCCCCACTCATCTCATCCAACATATCATCAAGCCTAGGTATGGGAAACCTATACTTAATGGTTATATTGTTCACAGCCCTACTATCAATACACATCCTCCATGTTCCATCTTTTTTAGGCACTAACAAAGTAGGAACAGCACAAGGACTCATAGACTCCCTCACATAACCCATTTGTATCAACTCCTTAATTTGTTTTTGCAACTCTTTGGTTTCTATGGGGTTACATCTATAAGGTGGTTTGTAAGGAAGGGGTGCTCCCGGAATTAGGTCAATTTGATGTTCAATCCCACGAATGGGAGGTAATCCTAAAGGCAACTCATTAGGGAAAACATCCTCATAAGCTTTGACTAATTCGGCCAAACTAGGGTTTTGTTGAACAAACCCTTCATGCTCCTCCTTACTCAACAACAAAAACACCTCATCTTCCTTCTCTAAAGACTTTTCAAATTCTTTAAAAGAAAGTAACAAAATTTCTTTTCTTTTGGGCTCTTTTTGTGGTGTTTGTGGTGGTGGGAATTGTGTTTGGGGAATCTTTTTTTGTGGTGGTAAGGGATGCAACACTTTCTTGCTGCCTTGGTGGGTGATAGTATAGGTATTAGATAGACCATCATGGATTGATTTTCTATCACTTTGCCATGGTCTTCCTAATAAAACGTGACATGCATCCATAGGAATGACATCACACAAAATCTCATCAACATAAGATCCAATCTGAAATTTTATTAAACATTGTCTCCTAACTCCCGTACTCTTACTCTTATCAAGCCAACTCAATTTGTAAGGGGTAGGGTGTCTAGTAGTTTTCAAATCAAGTTTTTTCACAAGGTCACTTGATACAACATTTGCTTCACTACCACTATCGACAATTAAGTCACAAACATCTCCATTAACCTTGCATTTGGTTAAAAAAGACATTCTCTCTTTGCAAAGGGTTTCTTTCAACCTCAACTTGCATTTGTAAATCTCTCCTCAAGACTAGGCTGTTTTTTTCGGGGAAACAATCATCACCTTGTTCCTCCTCTTCATTAGAATCATAAGATCCCAAAGGGTCATTTTCAACAACATTTTCATCCTCTAACTCCTCATCTAGGCTAAAAGGTTGAGCCATCATATTTTTTAGCTCTCTCATGGTTAAAGCTCTAGTATTAGGACAATCCCTCTTATAGTGTCCTCTTCCATGACACTTAAAACACACTATGTCACTCAAGTCTCCGGTTTTGGTTTTTCCTTTTTCTTTTTGTGAAAGATCAAACGAGGTAGGGTTCTTTTTGGTAGTGGAATTTGGAAAGGAAGGGGTTTCTTTTGGTGGGTTAAATGGACGTTTGAATTTTGGGTCAAAAGAGTTCGAAGGTTTTTTCTTCTTCCTTTGATTGTCAAATTTCACCGAAAGCTTACAAGCTTCATCAAAGGTCAGATTGGGTTGCACCTCTACTTTCTCATAAATGTCCTTATCCAAACCAGCCATAAACCTCCCTAATTTGAGTTCTTCATTTTCCACTATTTTGCACACAATGGAAAGTTTCTCAAATTCTTTAATGTATTCCTCCACACTACTCCTCCTTGCTGCAAATTACTCCATTTAACATACATGGATTGCTTGTAATTAGAAGGAACAAATCGTCCCCTAAGTTTCTTCCTAAGCTTGGTCCATGTAGAAATACGAGTTTTCCCATTGCTTTCTCGTTTTCTTTGGACTCCTTTCAACCAAGTTTCAGCATACTTGGCTATCTTTACCTTAGCAATCTTTTACTTTTGTTCATCTTCCTCAACGTCTTTGAACTCAAAGTACCTCTCAAGTGATTGCTCCCACTCCAAGTACTTCTCAGGGTCAAGAGTACCATCAAAAAGGTCTACATCCACCTTTAGACTCTTGTCATCATATCTAGGAGGGTTTTGACGCCCATCCCTTTGTTCTTGTGTCAACAAACGAGCCATTAGAGCCATTATATTACCATGTAATTGCTCATTGGTTTCCAAGAGTCTTTGTTGGTTTTCCTCCATAATTCTAAGTCTCCTTTGGTCAATGGTTTCATTTGGGTTTGCTTGATCCATTCGGACAGAAATTCCCCCTACCTGACGCGCCAAATGATGTAAAAACTAATAGATGAAATTAGTTTAAACAAGTTAATGGAACAAGCTTAAGCTAAAGATTGAGAGAAGGTTGGTGTTTAGGTACGGTTTTGTAGGATTTTAGGTGGGTTTTGGGGTTGGAAAGTGGCGTGGCTATTTGAAGGAAATCAGGAATGGAAAGGTTTAGTTTTGTAAGGATTACTCACTTAACAAACAAGGATATGAAGGCAAGGATTTCTCACTCAACCTACTAAGTTCAAATTGTATGGAAGGATTACTCACTTGACCACTCAATCTCTTCAAGTCTAACTTGGTACAAAACCGGTTATTTCACAAACAAATAATCAGTTTTTAAGTTCAAGCAAAAGCTCTTTTTCATTGATCAAAATCTGATTACAAACTATAATTACATGCCTTTTATAAGTAAAAACGAAACCAACAATCATTGCCTATCCTAATGAAGCAAAAGACTGATTTATTATAACTAGACAAAGAAGCTAAACTTAAGCCTAGAATTACGCCCACATGAGGCAGCCTTTTAGGCTTCACATTCCCCTTAAATTCCTTCATTAACCTGATTTAAATTAGCAAGAAAACAGCTACAAGAATTCAGCAAAACCGTTGGGGTAACACTTGTAACCCCCCCTTGATTCACGCCTCCTTCATTTATTCTTGTAATGAAGTTTCTCCTTGAGTTCCTCTCCATTCCCACGGCTCTCCAACTGAAATGGCTGTTCAAAATGCTTCAATTAACGTGCTTAATGAGCAATTAAGCAAGTAAATCCATGATTAAAACCAAACGGACCATGGGCAGCAAAAGAATTTAAGTATTACTTCAAATGATTTCGCAAGTATTACTTCTTTGGGCGAATCAAGTGAAAGTCAAACACATTTAAACAAAGCTTTTTAAATCAAATGAAAGTTAAATCCATTCAAAAAAGCTAATTGAATCAAGTGAAAGTCTAGGTAATTCAAACAAAGCTTTTTGAATCAAATGACTGTCAAATGCGTTCAACGATGCTAATTGAATCAAATAAGAGTCAAACACATTCAAACAAAGGTTTTTGAATCAAATGAAAGTCATATGCATTCAACAAAACTAATTGAATCAAATGAAAGTCAATGGCATTCTAACAAACCTAATTAAATCAAACGAAAGTCAATGGCATTCTAACAAACCTAATTGAATCAAATGAAAGTCAACCACATTCAAACAAAGCTAATTGAATCAAATGAAAGTTAACCACATTCAAACAAAGCATATTAAATCAAGTGAAAATCAAACACATTCAAACAAAGCTTTTTGAATCAAAAGAAAGTCAAATGGTTTCAAAAAAGTTAATTGAATCAAGTGAAAGTCAAACAAATTCAAACATAGCTTTCTGAATCAAATGATTGTCAAATGCATTGAACGATACTAATTGAATCATATGAAAGTCAAACACATTCAAACAAATCTTTTTGAATCAAATGAAAGTCAAATGCATTTAACAGATCAAATTGAATCAATTAAAAGTCAACCACATTCAAACAAAGCTAATTAAATCCAATGGAAGGCAAACACATTCAAACAAAGCTATTTGAATCAAATGAAAGTCAAACACATTCAAACAATGCTATCTAAATCAAATGAAAGTCAAATGCATTCAAAAGAGATAATTAAATCAAACGAAAGTCAAACACATTCAGACAAAGCTAATTGCATCAAATGAAAGTAAAAAACATTCAAACAAAGCTAATTAAATCATATGAAAGTCAAATGCTTTGAAAAAAGCTAATTGAATCAAGTAAAAGTCCAAAGAATTCAAACAAAGCTTTTTGAATCAAATGATTGTCAAATGCATTCAACGAGGCTAATTGAATCATATGACAGTCAAACAAAACTTTTTGAATCAAATGAAAGTCAAATGCATTCAACAAAGCAAATTGACTCAATTGAAAGTTAACCACATTCAAGCAAAGCTAATTGAATCAAATGAAAGTCAAACACATTTAAACAAAGCTATTTTAACCAAATGAAAGTCAAACACATTCAAGAAATGCTATTTGAATCAGATGAAAGTCAAACGCATTCAAAAAGGTATTTAAATCAAGTGAAAGTCAAAATCATTCAAACAAAGCTATTTGAATCAAATTAAAGTCAAACACATTCAAACAAAGCTTTTTGAATTAAATGAAAGTCAAATGCATTAAACAAAGCTAATTGATTCAAATGAAAGTCAATCACATTCAAACAAAGCTAATTTAATCAAATAAAAATCAAACACATTCAAACAAAGCTTTTTCAATCAAATGAAATTCAAATGCATTCAAAATAGCGATTTGAATCAAGTGAAAGTCAAACAAAGCTTTTTGAATCAAATGATTGTCAAATCCATTCAACGATGCTAATTGAATCATATGAAAGTCAAGCACATTCAAACAAATCTTTTTGAATCAACTGAAAGTCAAATGCAATTAAAAAAAAAGTAATTAAATCAAGTGAAAGTCAAACACATTTAAACAAAGCTTTTTAAATCAAATGAAAGTTAAATCCATTCAAAAAACCTAATTGAATCAAGTGAAAGTCTAGGTAATTCAAACAAAGCTTTTTGAATCAAATGACTGTCAAATGCGTTCAACGATGCTAATTGAATCAAATGAGAGTCAAACACATTCAAACAAAGCTTTTTGAATCAAATGAAAGTCATATGCATTCAACAAAGCTAATTGAATCAAATGAAAGTCAATGGCATTCTAACAAACCTAATTAAATCAAACGAAAGTTAATGGCATTCTAAAAAACCTAATTGAATCAAATAAAAGTCAACCACATTCAAACAAAGCTAATTGAATCAAATGAAAGTTAACCACATTCAAACAAAGCATATTAAATCAAGTGAAAATCAAACACATTCAAACAAAGCTTTTTGAATCAAAAGAAAGTCAAATGATTTCAAAAAAGCTAATTGAATCAAGTGAAAGTCAAACAAAGCTTTTTGAATCAAATGATTGTCAAATGCATTCAACGATACTAATTGAATCATATGAAAGTCAAACACATTCAAACAAATCTTTTTGAATCAAATGAAAGTCAAATGCATTCAACAGATCAAATTGAATCAATTAAAAGTCAACCACATTCAAACAAAGCTAATTAAATCCAGTGGAAGGCAAACACATTCAAACAAAGCTATTTGAATCAAATGAAAGTCAAACACATTCAAACAATGCTATCTGAATCAAATGAAAGTCAAATGCATTCAAAAAAAGATAATTAAATCAAACGAAAGTCAAACACATTCAGACAAAGCTAATTGCATCAAATGAAAGTCAAAAACATTCAAACAAAGCTAACTAAATCATATGAAAGTCAAATGCTTTCAAAAAAGCTAATTGAATCAAGTAAAAGTCCAAAGAATTCAAACAAATCTTTTTGAATCAAATGATTGTCAAATGCATTCAACGAGGCTAATTGAATCATATGACTGTCAAACAAAACTTTTTTTAATCAAATGAAAGTCAAATGCATTCAACAAAGCAAATTGACTCAATTGAAAGTTAACCACATTCAAGCAAAGCTAATTGAATCAAATGAAAGTCAAACACATTTAAACAAAGCTATTTGAACCAAATGAAAGTCAAACACATTCAAGAAATGCTATTTGAATAATATGAAAGTCAAACGCATTCAAAAAAGGTATTTAAATCAAGTGAAAGTCAAAATCATTCAAACAAAGCTATTTTAATCAAATTGAAGTCAAACACATTCAAACAAAGCTTTTTGAATTAAATGAAAGTCAAATGCATTAAACAAAGCTAATTGATTCAAATGAAAGTCAATCACATTCAAACAAAGCTAATTTAATCAAATAAAAATCAAACACATTCAAACAAAGCTTTTTCAATCAAATGAAATTCAAATGCATTCAAAATAGCGATTTAAACCAACTGAAAGTCAAACAAAGCTTTTTGAATCAAATGATTGTCAAATCCATTCAACGATGCTAATTGAATCATATGAAAGTCAAGCACATTCAAACAAATCTTTTTGAATCAACTAAAAGTCAAATGCAATTAAAAAAAAGTAATTAAATCAAGTGAAAGTCAAACACATTTAAACAAAGCTTTTTAAATCAAATTAAAGTTAAACCCATTCAAAAAAGCTAATTGAATCAAGTGAAAGTCTAGGTAATTCAAACAAAGCTTTTTGAATCAAATGACTGTCAAATGCGTTCAACGATGCTAATTGAATCAAATGAGAGTCAAACACATTCAAACAAAGCTTTTTGAATCAAATGAAAGTCATATGCATTCAACAAAGCTAATTGAATCAAATGAAAGTCAATGACATTCTAACAAACCTAATTAAATCAAACGAAAGTCAATGGCATTCTAACAAACCTAATTGAATCAAATGAAAGTCAACCACATTTAAACAAAGCTAATTGAATCAAATGAATGTTAACCACATTCAAATAAAGCATATTAAATCAAGTGAAAATCAAACACATTCAGACAAAGCTTTTTGAATCAAAAGAAAGTCAAATGATTTCAAAAAAGCTAATTGAATCAAGTGAAAGTCAAACAAATTCAAACATAGCTTTTTAAATCAAATGATTGTCAAATGCATTCAACGACACTAATTGAATCATATGAAAGTCAAAACACATTCAAACAAATCTTTTTGAATCAAATGAAAGTCAAATGCATTCAACAGATCAAATTGAATCAATTAAAAGTCAACCACATTCAAACAAAGCTAATTAAATCCAGTGGAAGGCAAACACATTCAAACAAAGCTATTTGAATCAAATGAAAGTCAAACACATTCAAACAATGCTATCTGAATCAAATGAAAGTCAAATGCATTCAAAAGAGATAATTAAATCAAACGAAAGTCAAACACATTCAGACAAAGCTAATTGCATCAAATGAAAGTCAAAAACATTCAAACAAAGCTAATTAAATCATATAAAAGTCAAATTCTTTGAAAAAAGCTAATTGAATCAAGTAAAAGTCCAAAGAATTCAAACAAAGCTTTTTGAATCAAATGATTGTCAAATGCATTCAACGAGGCTAATTGAATCATATGACAGTCAAACAAAACTTTTTGAATCAAATGAAAGTCAAATGCATTCAACAAAGCAAATTGACTCAATTGAAAGTTAACCACATTCAAGCAAAGCTAATTGAATTAAATGAAAGTCAAACACATTTAAACAAAGCTATTTTAAACCAAATGAAAGTCAAACACATTCAAGAAATGCTATTTGAATCAGATGAAAGTCAAACGCATTCAAAAAAGGTATTTAAATCAAGTGAAAGTCAAAATCATTCAAACAAAGCTATTTGAATCAAATTAAAGTCAAACACATTCAAACAAAGCTTTTTGAATTAAATGAAAGTCAAATGCATTAAACAAAGCTAATTGATTCAAATGAAAGTCAATCACATTTAAACAAAGCTAATTTAATCAAATAAAAATCAAACACATTCAAACAAAGCTTTTTCAATCAAATGAAATTCAAATGCATTCAAAAAAGCGATTTGAATCAAGTGAAAGTCAAACAAAGCTTTTTGAATCAAATGATTGTCAAATCCATTCAACGATGCTAATTGAATCATATGAAAGTCAAGCACATTCAAACAAATCTTTTTGAATCAACTGAAAGTCAAATGAAATTAAAAAAAAAAGTAATTAAATCAAGTGAAAGTCAAACACATTTAAACAAAGCTTTTTAAATCAAATGAAAGTTAAATGATTTCAAAAAAGCTAATTGAATCAAGTGAAAGTCTAGGTAATTCAAACAAAGCTTTTTGAATCAAATGACTGTCAAATGCGTTCAACGATGCTAATTGAATCAAATGAGAGTCAAACACATTCAAACAAAGCTTTTTGAATCAAATGAAAGTCATACGCATTTAACAAAGCTAATTGAATCAAATGAAAGTTCATATGCATTCAAACAAAGCTAATTGAATCAAATGAAATTCAATGGCATTCTAACAAACCTAATTAAATCAAACGAAAGTCAATGGCATTCTAACAAACCTAATTGAATCAAATGAAAGTTAACCACATTTAAAACAAAGCTAATTGAATCAAATGAATGTTAACCACATTCAAACAAAGCATATTAAATCAAGTGAAAGTCAAACACATTCAGACAAAGCTTTTTGAATCAAAAGAAAGTCAAATGATTTCAAAAAAGCTAATTGAATCAAGTGAAAGTCAAACAAATTCAAACATAGCTTTTTGAATCAAATGATTGTCAAATGCATTCAACGACACTAATTGAATCATATGAAAGTCAAACACATTCAAACAAATCTTTTTGAATCAAATGAAAGTCAAATGCATTCAACAGATCAAATTGAATCAATTAAAAGTCAACCACATTCAAACAAACTAATTAAATCCAATGGAAGGCAAACACATTCAAACAAAGCTATTTGAATCAAATGAAAGTCAAACACATTCAAACAATGCTATCTGAATCAAATGAAAGTCAAATGCATTCAAAAAGAGATAATTAAATCAAACGAAAGTCAAACACATTCAGACAAAGCTAATTGCATCAAATGAAAGTCAAAAACATTCAAACAAAGCTAATTAAATCATATAAAAGTCAAATTCTTTGAAAAAAGCTAATTGAATCAAGTAAAAGTCCAAAGAATTCAAACAAAGCTTTTTGAATCAAATGATTGTCAAATGCATTCAACGAGGCTAAATGAATCATATGACAGTCAAACAAAACTTTTTGAATCAAATGAAAGTCAAATGCATTCAACAAAGCAAATTGACTCAATTGAAAGTTAACCACATTCAAGCAAAGCTAATTGAATCAAATGAAAGTCAAACACATTTAAAACAAAGCTATTTGAACCAAATGAAAGTCAAACACATTCAAGAAATGCTATTTGAATCAGATGAAAGTCAAACGCATTCAAAAAAGGTATTTAAATCAAGTGAAAGTCAAAATCATTCAAACAAAGCTATTTGAATCAAATTAAAGTCAAACACATTCAAACAAAGCTTTTTGAATTAAATGAAAGTCAAATGCATTAAACAAATCTAATTGATTCAAATGAAAGTCAATCACATTCAAACAAAGCTAATTTAATCAAATAAAAATCAAACACATTCAAACAAAGCTTTTTCAATCAAATGAAATTCAAATGCATTCAAAAATAGCGATTTGAATCAAGTGAAAGTCAAACAAAGCTTTTTGAATCAAATGATTGTCAAATCCATTCAACGATGCTAATTGAATCATATGAAAGTCAAGCACATTCAAACAAATCTTTTTGAATCAACTGAAAGTCAACTGAAATTAAAAAAAAAGTAATTAAATCAAGTGAAAGTCAAACACAATTTGAACAAAGCTTTTTAAATCAAATGAAAGTTAAATCCATTCAAAAAAGCTAATTGAATCAAGTGAAAGTCTAGGTAATTCAAACAAAGCTTTTTGAATCAAATGACTGTCAAATGCGTTCAACGATGCTAATTGAATCAAATGAGAGTCAAACACATTCAAACAAAGCTTTTTCGAATCAAATGAAAGTTATATGCATTTAACAAAGCTAATTGAATGAAATGAAAGTCAATGGCATGCTAACAAACCTAATTAAACCAAACGAAAGTCAATGGCATTCTAACAAACCTAATTGAATAAAATAAAAGTCAACCACAATCAAACAAAGCTAATTGAATCAAATGAAAGTTAACCACATTCAAACAAAGCATATTAAATCAAGTGAAAATCAAACACATTCAAACAAAGCTTTTTGAATCAAAAGAAAGTCAAATGATTTTTAAAAAAGCTAATTGAATCAAGTGAAAGTCAAACAAATTCAAATCATAGCTTTTTAAATCAAATGATTGTCAAATGCATTCAACGATACTAATTGAATCATATGAAAGTCAAACACACTTCAAACAAATCTTTTTGAATCAAATGAAAGTCAAATGCATTCAACAGGTCAAATTGAATCAATTAAAAAGTCAACCACATTCAACCTTAAATCCAGTGGAAGGCAAACACATTCAAACAAAGCTATTTGAATCAAATGAAAGCCAAACACATTCAAACAATGCTATCTGAATCAAATGAAAGTCAAACGCATTCAAAAAAGATAATTAAATCAAACGAAAGTCAAACACTTTCAGACAAAGCTAATTGCATTAAATGAAAGTCAAAAAACATTCAAACAAAGCTAATTAAATCATATGAAAGTCAAATGCTTTGAAAAAAGCTAGTTGAATCAAGTAAAAGTCCAAAGAATTCAAACAAAGCTTTTTGAATCAAATGATTGTCAAATGCATTCAACGAGGGTAATTGAATCATATGACAGTCAAACAAAACTTTTTGAATCAAATGAAAGTCAAATGCATTCAACAAAGAAAATTGACTCAATTGAAAGTTAACCACATTTAAGCAAAGCTAATTGAATCAAATGAAAGTCAAACACATTTAAAACAATGCTATTTGAACCAAATGAAAGTCAAACACATTCAAGAAATGCTATTTGAATCAGATGAAAGTCAAACGCATTCAAAAAAGGTATTTAAATCAAGTGAAAGTCAAAATCATTCAAACAAAACTATTTTGAATCAAATTAAAGTCAAACACATTCAAACAAAGCTTTTTGAATTAAATGAAAGTCAAATGCATTAAACAAATCTAATTGATTCAAATGAAAGTCAATCACATTCAAACAAAGCTAATTTAATCAAATAAAAATCAAACACATTCAAACAAAGCTTTTTCAATCAAATGAAATTCAAATGCATTCAAAATAGCGATTTGAATCAAGTGAAAGTCAAACAAAGCTTTTTGAATCAAATGATTGTCAAATCCGTTCAACGATGCTAATTGAATCATATGAAAGTCAAGCACATTCAAACAAATCTTTTTGAATCAACTGAAAGTCAAACTGCAATTAAAAAAAAGTAATTAAATCAAGTGAAAGTCAAACACATTTGAACAAAGCTTTTTAAATCAAATGAAAGTTAAATCCATTCAAAAAAAGCTAATTGAATCAAGTGAAAGTCTAGGTAATTCAAACAAAGCTTTTTGAATCAAATGACTGTCAAATGCGTTCAACGATGCTAATTGAATCAAATGAGAGTCACACACATTCAAACAAAGCTTTTCGAATCAAATGAAAAAGTTATATGCATTCAACAAAGCTAATTGAATGAAATGAAAGTAAATGGCATTCTAACAAACCTAATTAAACCAAACGAAAGTCAATGGCATTCTAACAAACCTAATTGAATCAAATGAAAGTCAACCACAATAAAACAAAGCTAAATTGAATCAAATGAAAGTTAACCACATTCAAACAAAGCATATTAAATCAAGTGAAAAATCAAACACATTCAAACAAAGCTTTTTGAATCCAAAGAAAGTCAAATGAGTTCAAAAAAGCTAATTGAATCAAGTTGAAAGTCAAACAAATTCAAACATAGCTTTTTTGAATCAAATGATTGTCAAATGCATTCAACGATACTAAATTGAATTCATATGAAAGTCAAAACACATTCAAACAAATCTTTTTGAATCAAATGAAAGTCAAAAACATTCAAACAAAGCTAATTAAATCATATGAAAGTCAAATGCTTTGAAAAAAAGCTAATTGAATCAAGTAAAAGTCCAAAGAATTCAAAACAAAGCTTTTTGAATCAAATGATTGTCAAATGCATTTCAACGAGGGTAATTGAATCATATGACAGTCAAACAAAAACTTTTTGAATCAAATGAAAGTCAAATGCATTCAACAAAGCAAATTGACTCAATTGAAAGTTTACCACATTCAAGCAAAGCTAATTGAATCAAATGAAAGTCAAACACATTTAAACAAAAACTATTTGAACCAAATGAAAGTCAAACACATTAAAGAAATGCTATTTGAATCAGATGAAAGTCAAACGCATTCAAAAAAGGTATTTAAATCAAGTGAAAGTCAAAATCATTCAAACAAAGCTATTTGAATCAAATCAAAGTCAAACACATTCAAACAAAGCTTTTTGAATTAAATGAAAGTCAAATGCATTAAACAAAGCTAATTGATTCAAATGAAAGTCAATCACATTCAAACAAAGATAATTTAATCAAATAAAAATCAAACACATTCAAACAAAGCTTTTTCAATCAAATGAAATTCAAATGCATTCAAAATAGCGATTTGAATCAAGTGAAAGTCAAACAAAGCTTTTTGAATCAAATGATTGTCAAATCCATTCAACGATGCTAATTGAATCATATGAAAGTCAAGCACATTCAAACAAATCTTTTTGAATCAACTAAAAGTCAAATGCAATTAAAAAAAAGTAATTAAATCAAGTGAAAGTCAAACACATTTAAACAAAGCTTTTTTAAATCAAATGAAAGTTAAATCCATTCAAAAAAGCTAATTGAATCAAGTGAAAGTCTAGGTAATTCAAACAAAGCTTTTTGAATCAAATGACTGTCAAATGCGTTCAACGATGCTAATTGAATCAAATGAGAGTCACACACATTCAAACAAAGCTTTTCGAATCAAATGAAAGTTATATGCATTCAACAAAGCTAATTGAATGAAATGAAAGTAAATGGCATTCTAACAAACCTAATTAAACCAAACGAAATTCAATGGCATTCTAACAAACATAATTGAATCAAATGAAAGTTAACCACATTCAAACAAAGCATATTAAATCAAGTGAAAATCAAACACATTCAAACAAAGCTTTTTGAATCCAAAGAAAGTCAAATGAGTTCAAAAAAGCTAATTGAATCAAGTGAAAGTCAAACAAATTCAAACATAGCTTTTTGAATCAAATGATTGTCAAATGCATTCAACGATACTAATTGAATCATATGAAAGTCAAACACATTCAAACAAATCTTTTTGAATCAAATGAAAGTCAAATGCATTCAACAGGTCAAATTGAATCAATTAAAAGTCAACCACATTCAACCTTAAATCCAGTGGAATGCAATTACATTCAAACAAAGCTATTTGAATCAAATGAAAGTCAAAACACATTCAAACAATGCTATCTGAATCAAATGAAAGTCAAATGCATTCAAAAAAGATAATTAAATCAAACGAAAGTCAAACACATTCAGACAAAGCTAATTGCATCAAATGAAAGTCAAAAACATTCAAACAAAGCTAATTAAATCATATGAAAGTCAAATGCTTTTGAAAAGAGCTAGTTGAATCAAGTAAAAGTCCAAAGAATTCAAACAAAGCTTTTTGAATCAAATGATTGTCAAAAGCATTCAACGAGGCTAATTGAATTATATGACAGTCAAACAAAACTTTTTGAATCAAATGAAAGTCAAATGCATTCAACAAAGCAAATTGACTCAATTGAAAGTTAACCACATTCAAGCAAAGCTAATTGAATCAAATGAAAGTCAAACACATTTAAACAAAGCTATTTGAACCAAATGAAAGTCAAACACATTCAAGAAATGCTATTTAAATCAGATGAAAGTCAAACGCATTCAAAAAAGGTATTTAAATCAAGTGAAAGTCAAAATCATTCAAACAAAGCTATTTGAAACAAATTAAAGTCAAACACATTCAAACAAAGCTTTTTGAATTAAATGAAAGTCAAATGCATTAAACAAAGCTATTTGATTCAAATGAAAGTCAATCACATTCAAAAAAAGCTAATTTAATCAAATAAAAATCAAACACATTCAAACATAGCTTTTTCAATCAAATGAAATTCAAATGCATTCAAAATAGCGATTTGAATCAAGTGAAAGTCAAACAAAGCTTTTTGAATCAAATGTTTGTCAAATCCGTTCAACGATGCTAATTGAATCATATGAAAGTCAAGCACATTCAAACAAATCTTTTTGAATCAACTGAAAGTCAAATGCAATTAAAAAAAAGTAATTAAATCAAGTGAAAGTCAAACACATTTGAACAAAGCTTTTTAAATCAAATGAAAGTTAAATCCATTCAAAAAAGCTAATTGAATCAAGTGAAAGTCTAGGTAATTCAAACAAAGCTTTTTGAATCAAATGACTGTCAAATGCGTTCAACGATGCTAATTGAATCAAATGAGAGTCAAACACATTCAAATAAAGCTTTTTGAATCAAATGAAAGTCATATGCATTCAATAAAGCTAATTGAATGAAATGAAAGTCAATGGCATTCTAACAAACCTAATTAAATCAAACGAAAGTCAATGGCATTCTAACAAACCTAATTGAATCAAATGAAAGTCAACCACATTCAAACAAAGCTAATTGAATCAAATGAAAGTTAACCACATTCAAACAAAGCATATTAAATCAAGTGAAAATCAAACACATTCAAACAAAGCTTTTTGAATCCAAAGAAAGTCAAATGAGTTCAAAAAAGCTAATTGAATCAAGTGAAAGTCAAACAAATTCAAACGTAGCTTTTTGAATCAAATGATTGTCAAATGCATTCAACGATACTAATTGAATCATATGAAAGTCAAACACATTCAAACAAATCTTTTTGAATCAAATGAAAGTCAAATGCATTCAACAGGTCAAATTGAATCAATTAAAAGTCAACCACATTCAACCTTAAATCCAGTGGAAGGCAAACACATTCAAACAAAGCTATTTGAATCAAATGAAAGTCAAACACATTCAAACAATGCTATCTGAATCAAATGAAAGTCAAACGCATTCAAAAAAGATAATTAAATCAAACGAAAGTCAAACACATTCAGACAAAGCTAATTGCATTAAATGAAAGTCAAAAACATTCAAACAAAGCTAATTAAATCATATGAAAGTCAAATGCTTTGAAAAAAGCTAGTTGAATCAAGTAAAAGTCCAAAGAATTCAAACAAAGCTTTTTGAATCAAATGATTGTCAAATGCATTCAACGAGGGTAATTGAATCATATGACAGTCAAACAAAACTTTTTGAATCAAATGAAAGTCAAATGCATTCAACAAAGAAAATTGACTCAATTGAAAGTTAACCACATTTAAGCAAAGCTAATTGAATCAAATGAAAGTCAAACACATTTAAACAATGCTATTTGAACCAAATGAAAGTCAAACACATTCAAGAAATGCTATTTGAATCAGATGAAAGTCAAACGCATTCAAAAAAGGTATTTAAATCAAGTGAAAGTCAAAATCATTCAAACAAAGCTATTTGAATCAAATTAAAGTCAAACACATTCAAACAAAGCTTTTTGAATTAAATGAAAGTCAAATGCATTAAACAAATCTAATTGATTCAAATGAAAGTCAATCACATTCAAACAAAGCTAATTTAATCAAATAAAAATCAAACACATTCAAACAAAGCTTTTTCAATCAAATGAAATTCAAATGCATTCAAAATAGCGATTTGAATCAAGTGAAAGTCAAACAAATCTTTTTGAATCAAATGATTGTCAAATCCGTTCAACGATGCTAATTGAATCATATGAAAGTCAAGCACATTTCAAACAAATCTTTTTGAATCAACTGAAAGTCAAATGCAATTAAAAAAAAGTAATTAAATCAAGTGAAAGTCAAACACATTTTGAACAAAGCTTTTTAAATCAAATGAAAGTTAAATCCATTCAAAAAAGCTAATTGAATCAAGTGAAAGTCTAGGTAATTAAAACAAAGCTTTTTGAATCAAATGACTGTCAAATGCGTTCAACGATGCTAATTGAATCAAATGAGAGTCAAACACATTCAAACAAAGCTTTTTGAATCAAATGAAAGTCATATGCATTCAACAAAGCTAATTGAATGAAATGAAAGTCAATGGCATTCTAACAAACCTAATTAAATCAAACGAAAGTCAATAGAATTCTAACAAACCTAATTGAATCAAATGAAAGTCAACCACATTCAAACAAAGCTAATTGAATCAAATGAAAGTTAACCACATTCAAACAAAGCATATTAAATCAAGTGAAAATCAAACACATTCAAACAAAGCTTTTTGAATCAAAAGAAAGTCAAAATGATTTCAAAAAAGCTAATTGAATCAAGTGAAAGTCAAACAAATTCAAACATAGCTTTTTTGAATCAAATGATTGTCAAATGCATTCAAACGATACTAATTGAATCATATGAAAGTCAAACACATTCAAACAAATCTTTTTGAATCAAATGAAAGTCAAATGCATTCAACAGATCAAATTTGAATCAATTAAAAGTCAACCACATTCAACCTTAAATCCAGTGGAAGGCAAACACATTCAAACAAAGCTATTTGAATCAAATGAAAGTCAAACACATTCAAACAATGCTATCTGAATCAAATGAAAGTCAAATGCTTTCAAAAAAGATAATTAAATCAAACGAAAGTCAAACACATTTAGAAAAAGCTAATTGCATAAAATGAAAGTAAAAACATTCAAAAATAAGCTAATTAAATCATATGAAAGTCAAATGCTTTGAAAAAAGCTAGTTGAAATCAAGTAAAAGTTCAAAGAATTCAAACCAAGCTTTTTGAATCAAATGATTGTCAAATGCATTCAACGAGGGTAATTGGATCATATGACAGTCAAACAAAACTTTTGAATCAAATGAAAGTCAAATGCATTCAACAAAGCAAATTGACTCAATTGAAAGTTGACCACATTCAAGCAAAGCTAATTGAATCAAAAGAAAGTAAAACACATTTTAAACAAAGCTATTTGAACTAAATGAAAGTCAAACACATTCAAGAAATGCTATTTGAATCAGATGAAAGTCAAACGCATTCAAAAAAGGTATTTAAATCAAGTGAAAGTCACAATCATTCAAACAAAGCTATTTGAATCAAATCAAAGTCAAACACATTCAAACAAAGCTTTTTGAATTAAATGAAAGTCAAATGCATTAAACAAAGCTAATTGATTCAAATGAAAGTCAATCACATTCAAACAAAGCTAATTTAATCAAATAAAAATCAAACACATTCAAACAAGCTTTTTCAATCAAATGAAATTCAAATGCATTCAAAATAGCGATTTGAATCAAGTGAAAGTCAAACAAAGCTTTTTGAATCAAATGATTGTCAAATCCATTCAACGATGCTAATTGAATCATATGAAAGTTGATTAGGGGATTTTTATCAACCAATCACCGTCTGACAAGTGGACCAACCAGGTTCCGCCACGTGTCCTTCACGTAGGCCAATAGGAGCCTGCCACGTGTCAATCACAGATACGTCCTCTACGGACCAATTGAGACACGCCACGTGTTCACCCATGCCAAATGGGAAAACCGGCCAACAAGGCCCAATCCTGTTTAGAGGCCCGGTCAGCCCTAGGTTTACCCTAAACCTAGAGAGTGGCACGCTTCTCAAGACTATAAATACTTAATTAATCCTCATTAAAGGGGATTCAGCAATTAATGACTCTCACCTAGAGAAGTCTAAACACGTTGATCACTCCACCCCTAGAGGAACCAGATCACTCCTCACTTATTACTCCTTAATCAAGTACTAACTTGACCGTTGGAGGCGGAGCTCCCAGGAGTCTCCGTTATTTTGCAGGTACAGGCGTCCGGTTCCAGTCTCGGAATTGTAACTCTCCCGCAGGACATCAGAAAACCCCGAAACATTTGGCGCCGTCTGTGGGGAGAGTACTTCATAGATGGCATCCAAGTCTGTACCGACTCCTGAAGAGAGGCGTCCCGTAGACGACCCTCAAGTTCAGTCGGACCATGACACCGAAAGTGAATTTGAAGTTGAAACTCATACAGCTCCAGACGGCACCCTAAGGGCCCGACGTACCCGTCATACCGAAAGGAGGGAACGGGAGCATCTTCAAACAGGAAGCGAGCCAGCAGGCGCACCGCCTGCTCGGCAACAGCCGACTGATGGGTCTACTCCCATTACAAAGGAACGAACTCATGACCTTCATGAGGGACTTCAAGGGAGAGATTCAAGAGTTGATCAACAAGAAGCCGCCTACTTCAGTCAAGGAGCAGTCGGCCAAGAAACCCTCCACTTCACTGAAGAGGAAGCCAGTTCAAGGGGCGAGAGGCGACTCCTCATCCTAAATCTAGGAAGCGGGAACCACCTGCAGGGTTGATTTCACAAATTCCGTTATCCTACAGGAAATAGGAAACCGGTTCGTCATATTCAGGCGGACGGGTCAAAGCAAACATTCACAGATGCTCGGCTACTGCTAGAGCAGAAGAAGAGTGACCGATTGTCAGAGTCGGCTTCTACTTCAAACTTTCAAGACAGTTTGCGAAATGCCTCGATGAGGCATACTCAGTCGTACCATGAGAGTCAGTCAGGCGGCACATCCCGTCAGTCCGGCTTTCATAGTGCCCAGGCGGTACCAAACTTACCATTTGTGCCGCAACAACAGTATTTTATGCAGCCACCTCCATTTGGTGGACCTACAGCAAAAAACGTCCAACCTATGGACTGGCAGCTACGGTTGCTTAGACTTGGTGAACAGCCGTCGGCTTTCTCCAAGGAAATTACTGAAGCCGCTCTGCCGGCCAAAGTGAAAAATGTACTAGTAGGCGCCTATGACGGCACTACTAACCCAGAAGACCATCTGATGGCATTCACCAACCTGATGTACCTTCAAGGGTTGGATGATCCCACTTGGTGCAAGTGTTTCCCAGCGACTCTCAAAGGAATCGCGATGCAATGGTTCGGCAACCTGCCGACTGGTTGTGTAAATAGCTTCAGGACGCTTGCTTACTTATTTGCCTCCAACTTCGCCATGAACATCCCTGCGAAGAAAACGACCCTTGATTTGGGAACAATTCAGCAGGGCGAGAAGGAAGGGCTTCGTTCTTACATCAGGCGGTTTAACCTGATGAGAATACAGATTCAAGTGTTACCGGATGAGGTAGCTTATACCGACTTTTTTAGAGGTCTCAAAGACGGGTCTACCTTCAAATTTGATTTGGTTCGAAAAAGGGTGGCGACTCTTCAAGAGGCCTTGATTGAAGCAGAAGCCTATATACAGGCGACTGATCTGTGTACGATAAAACAGTCGGACGGGAAAAGGTTCGACAAAAGAGAAGGACGACAGAAACAGTCGTCAAACAAAGATGAGAAAAGAAAAGAGGTCTGGGCGGCTGATTCCTCTAAACAGCCAGCCCAGAAAAAGAAAAAAGAATTCAAACCATACCCCCCAAAGTATGCGTTTAACAAGATAACCAGTTTATCCTAAAAGAAATCAAGGGACGGATCTCAATTGAGAAGCCGGTCCCCATGAAGGGTTCTGCAAAACCGGAACCAAGATAAAATCTGTGCTTATCATGATGACGTTGGTCATCACACCAATGACTGCATCAGTCTTATGCGGTACCTAGACCGCCTAGCTGAGCAAGGTGATCTTGACACTTATGTCAAGAAATCTACGGGGAACACTTCCTCAAAAAAGCAGTCGGCCAAAAAGAATCAGCAGGCCGACAGCTCCGATACAGATGATGCAGTCGTCTACACCAT
>NW_018743366.1:0-51287 GCF_001683475.1 Chenopodium quinoa | reverse complement strand
AAAAACCCAGGCGGGGCCGCCTAGATGTATGGACATTTGCTTGTAAAAACTCACCCTTGCTTCCTTCTTGATTAGATCTAACTTGTTTTTTTTTTCTTTCGCTTAATGCAGCCGGCCCCCAGGGACTAGACTTGGTTGAGGTAGCCAAGTCTATGGTTAAAGTAGTTCCTCCATCTGACAGGGAGGCGGTGAAGGGTGCCGGCACCCTTGACCTCGATGGAATTTCAGGGGTCCTAGCTGAGGTATACTTAGCACCTTTTTGAGCTTTTGAGTTCCAGGACGCCTGTTAACTCTTTTGATTGGAAACTGACGCCTGTTTTTCTTTGTACTTAGGCCCTGCTCCGAGTCAACAGCCTTCGCAAGCCGATTGATCGGAAAAAAAAAGAGGTAAAGGCCGCAAAGGCTATGGCCGCCTCCAGCTGTGATAAGGCAATGTTTCAAATTGCCCAAAATGAAGTACTGACCATTGATCTTCTTTATTATCAGGCGCAGGCGACCGCCACTGTTCGGGCTCAGCTAGAGGCGGCCCAAAAGAAGGTTGACGAGCTGGGGGGACCGTCACCAACCTTAAAGCCGAGCTGAAACCCCTTCGCCAAAAAATGCACTCTTACGAAGCCATGGAGAAATCTTTGGCTAACGTAAAAGAACGCCTGGTGAACCAGGAGAAGAGTCTTACCCAAGAGCTCTCGGACAAGGCCGAGCAAGAGAAACAAGAGCTCGTCCGGGAGATGGTGGAAGACTCCGCCCAAATCCAACGCATGACCTGGGAACGACTGTTCCCCAGTGCCGACTTTGCCTCATGGGAAAGAACGTACCGCCAGTGTTCGGAAATATATAATCAACAGATCCTGGCGGCTGCTGAAGAAGAGGCGTTGGACGTTGCGTTGGAGGAGGAAGAGCCGGTTGTGGCGCTTGTGCCACTTGGGGTAAGGCATCAAAAGATGGTGCAGCTAAGGCCGAGTCCAGCAAGAAGAGTGCTGACCAGGCGGCTGCTGCTGATACTGAACTGCCCCCTTCTTAAGCTTTAAGTATTTTTTTTCTTTTCACGGCCTGCGTGCCGTTTGCTTTGTAATTACCCGGCCAGGGGGCCGGGGTTTTGAATATTCTGCTGGTCTTTTATGGCCGGCTCATTTTAATCAAATTTTTTGTTTTGGTTCAAATTTGTCTAAGTATTTGAAATTTGCTCACTAGACCGACTGTTGTGTATGGCCGAACGTTAAGACAGGTACAAATAGTAAGTATGCCGCCTATGCCCCTGGACGACTGGTTGTCTGTTTCCAGGATAGATGATCAGTCGGCCATTTAATCAATCGGTATTCGAACTCTTTATTCAATTTGACCAAGTAAATAGAATTACCTAGTAGCCAAGGAATTAAGTAGGAAAACAAGCGGCGGGTACCGGTGTTTCCCTTTATTGCCAATGTTGGCCTTTAATTTGTTATTTGTTAACCTAGCAAAAGTATTGGTTGAGAGCCTTTGTTTATTAAAAACAAGTGGACGACTCATACCTTTTAGGCTCCATACTAAGTTTGAGTGACTATTAAGTTAACATAGGAGTTACTTAGTCTTTGTCACAATCTTGATTGAGTAGTAGAGGTATCAGGCGGCGTAGGCCGGCTAGACCCCTTGATTCACCAATGTCTGTTGGTTATTAACTCAATAGGTTATCCAGTAGGAATAGGGTTTGAGTGCCTTGTTTGTTTAAAACAAGCGGACGACTCAAACTTTGGATTCCATACCAAATTTGAAGGAGTGACTATGAGTTAACTTTGGAGTTACTCAGTCGCCGTCACTTTTGTTTGAGAAGTAGAGGTACCAGGCGGCGTAGCCGGCTAGACCCCTTGATTCGCCAATGTTTGTTGGCTATTAACTCAATAGGTACCCCCTGCATTTATCCCAAGTAATACAGGCGGTTATCTGACTCAGATGTCAACTGCTACCATTGGTTTGGTTAGTGATAGAGTTATCTTTGTCTCAAAAACGGCTACGTGGTTGCCCTTGGGGACAGTCGTATAGGTGCCGTGTAATTAGTTTATAGAACAATTCCACCCAAAAGGGAGCTGCTCTCTGCGACGAATTTCATCCGGAGGGATGCCGTCGGACGCCTGCTATGATGTTGGGACAGGTCGAATTAGTTTTGTAGTTTTGATCAGGTGGCTTGGCGCCTGGTCTGATCATTCGGCCGGTGGCCTTGGTAAGTTCTTGGTGAACGTAGGTGCGAAGTAAAAGAAGGGTAGCCGCCTGTTAGTTATAGGATCGGCCAGGCCCTAATCTTTTTAGCTAAGTATTGTGAGTAAAATACTCGATGGAGAGTAGCCGACTGTAAAGGAACAGACGGCATGCCCCTCTAAAGATAAAGAGTGAAACTCTATGGAGAGTAGCCGACTGTAAAGGTACAGACGGCATGCCCCTCGTAATACAATATTGAATAGTAAGTGCAAACTTTATTAAGTAGCTCTTTACTTTACATCATTCAGAAAAAAATATTTTTTAAGGTTATCTACGTTCCAGGTTCGAGGCAACGGTTGTCCGTCTGGTGTTTCCAGACGGTAGGTACCGTCCCTGACTTCCGCATAGATTCGGTAGGGTCCTTCCCAGTTGGGAGTTAGTTTTCCAAACTCATTAGCCCTACCAACTGCTTCCATTTTTCTAAGTACAAAGTCCCCTACTTTGAGTGGACGCCTGTGTACTTTCTTGTTGTATGATCTAGTCATTCTCAGGCGATAGATCTCATGGCGCAAAACAGCATTGCCCCTCTTTTCAGGAAGTGAGTCTAATGCCAGGCGCATAGCTTCCCAGTTTGCCTCTTCGTCATATAGCATTACTCGAAGAGTCGGCTCGTAGTGTTCTATTGGAAGAAAGCTTCTGCACCATAAGTTAGGAGGAAGGGAGTTTCTCCAGTCGCCCCTTTTTCAGTCGTCCTAATGGCCCAAAGAACATGTGGTAGTTCATCTGCCCATAGGCCGCCTGCTCGTTCAATCTTTTTTCTTGAGACCGTCTGAGATGATTTTATTAAAGGCTTCTACCTGGCCGTTTGCTTGTGGACGGCCGACAGATGCAAAGTAATGCGCAATTCCTTGGTCTCCCAACCAGCTTTTGAGAACAGGCGTCTCAAATTGGGGACCATTATCGAAAACCATAGACATGGGAACCCCGAACCGAGTGATGACGTTTTTCCAAATGAATGAAATTACATCTTTCGTCTTGATTCCCTTTACAGCCTCCGCCTCTACCCATTTAGTGAAGTAGTCAACGGCAACAAGTATATACCTTCTGCCGCCTGTAGCAGGCGTATATGGACCCAGAATGTCCATGCCCCACTTAGCAAACGGTAGTGGGCTGTGAATGGTAGTGAGGTCAGTAGCCGGACGGTGAATTAATTTGCCAAACCTCTGGCACTTGTCACATTTTTTCACCATCTCCATTGCATCTGCTTCCAAAGTAGGCCAAAAGTAGCCCTGCCGCCTTGCCCTTTGAGCAAGCATCCTACCACCTATATGGGAAGCACAGAAACCAGAGTGAAGATCATCTAGTATCTCTCGTCCCTTTTCAGGAGTAACACACTTTAAGAAGGGTTGAAGGTGCCCCCTCTTGTGAAGTTTCTCCCTGTATCATTTCAAAACAGGAGGCTCGTTTTTTCAGTGCTGCCGCCTGTTGAGGATCATCCGGCAGTGTACCGTTTGTCAGATATGCCCTGATTGAATCCATCCAGGTTGAGCTTCTGTCTAGAATTCCAATAGGATTTTCCTCGATGCTTCTCTTCTCCATTACTTCCCAAAACACAGTTCGAGGAGTATCGGAGGAGGCGGATGATGCTAATTTCGAAAGTGCATCTGCCTGGTTGTTTTCTGATCTCGGCACTTGGATCAGATGGAAATCCTCAAGGGAGCCGACTGCTTGTCGGACCGCCTGTAAATACTTGATCATGGTCGGATGTGTTGCTTCGTATTCGCCATTGTACTGACTCACTATCAGTTGTGAATCAGAACAGGCGTCTATTTTCCTTGCCCCTGCCGCCTTACACATGCGGATCCCGGCTAGTAAAGCTTCATATTCTGCCTCATTGTTTGAAGCCTGGAAACTGAAGCGTAGAGCATACTCGAACCTGTCGCCCTCGGGAGATTGACATACGACGCCTGCTCCACAACCGTTTGAAGTAGAGCTTCCGTCCACATATACCTTCCAGACTTGGTCTAGAACTTGAGAGTCAGGGACGAGTCATCTCTACAATAAAATCAGCAAAGGCTTGCCCCTTCACTGCTTTTCTAGGCTCGAAAGTAACTTCGAGACTCTGCATTTCTATGGCCCATTTGATCATTCGTCCGGAGGACTCCATGGTGGTAAGGGGCCGCTTGATCGGTTGGTCGGTATACACGACGACTGCATGTGCCAGAAAGTAGGGCTTCAATTTGTTAACAGCCATGAAGAGTGCAAGACCAAATTTCTCCACTAGGGGATACCTCAACTCGGCATTTTTCAGTACGTGACTGACAAAGTAGACCGGAAGTTGACAGCCGTCCCTTTCAGCAAGGAGTACCGCGCTTAACGCATGATCAGAGACGGCCAGGTACATGTAGAGATTTTCTTTGGGCAAAGGGCTGACCAGCCTCGGCAAGGAATGCAAGTGAACCTTTAAAATCTGGAAGGCGGCCTCAGCATCTGGCCCCCATTCAAACCTTGCATTTTTCTTAATTGCCTGGAAAAAGTATAGGCATTTGTCGCCTGATCGACTTAGGAATCTTCCCAAGGCCGCCAGACAACCTGTTAACTTCTGAACCTCTCGGACGGTACGAGGCGACTGCATGTCAATGACCGCCTGTACCTTCTCAGGGTTCGCCTCTATTCCTCTCTGGTTGATAAGGAATCCGAGAAATTTCCCAGACTCAACTCCAAATACACATTTCTTGGGATTGAGCATGACATGGTGCCGCCTGAGTGTGGCGAAAGTTTCTCGGAGGTCCGTCAGATGATCTTTCTGAAGTTTAGTCTTGACAATCATATCATCAATGTATGCCTCGACGTTTCTCCCAATCTGATCAAAGAACACTGTGTTTATCATTCGTTGGAAGGTAGCCGGGGCATTCTTAAGACCAAACGGCATGACCGTGTAACAGTATAATCCCTGATCAGTGACGAAGGCCGTCTTCTCCTGATCTTTCTTCCATAAAGGAATTTGATGAAAACCAGAATAGGCGTCCATAAAACTCATCATGGCATGGCCGGCTGTTGAGTCGACCAGGTTATCAATTTTAGGCAGAGGGTAACTGTCTTTGGGGCACGCCTTGTTCAAGTCTGTGTAGTCTACACACATTCGCCAGGTGCCATTCGGCTTTTTAACAAGTACCACATTTGCAACCCAATCTGGGAAGTAACATTGCCGAATGAACCCTGCATCAAGTAATTTTTTTGACTTCGGCGGCTGCCGCCTGACCTCTTTCTTCACCATGGTTCCGTTTCTTTTGTCGTACCGGTTTCTTTTTCGGATCCACAGCGAGTTTGTGTACTGCCAGATCAGGACTAATGCTGGCATTTCATGGACTTCAAATGCAAAGATGTCCTTGTATTCTTTCAACAGGTTGTGAAAGTCGTCACCAAGGTTTCTCAGAGCAGTCTTCCCTACTTTGACTGTTCGGTCAGGATGGGAGTCGTCTAATATCAGGTCCGCATGCTCACCAGCCGGCTGAGGCGGAACTCATCCGGCCGGTCCTCTGCCAATGATTGCTATTTTCTTGCTTTTTCTTGCGGACTCAGTCTGGGTGCCTTTCTCTTTTTGTCGCCTGTTTCTTGAACAGGCGCACTTTCCTTGACATTGTCAAGGTCTGTTTTTTCTCACTTGACCCATAGGCCATAACAGTGGGCTTGACGTCCGAGAGATAGCACTCTCGGGCCATCCTCTGATCTCCCCTTAGGGAGCCGACTGTTCCATTATCCCTTTCAAACTTAAGCAGCATAAGTGACGGGATTATAACAGCCTTGGAATTATTCAGGTTGGTCGACCCAGAATCATGTTGTAGGCCGAGAGTTCCTCTACCACTAGGAACCGGACTACCATGTGTCGTCCCTCCCCTTTTTCGCCCAGGCGAATGGGTAGATCCACTCGTCCCAGTGGGTGGACGACTCCTCCTCCAAAACCTATTAAAGGGTGGAGGCCGGATGTATGCAGTCCGTCTGATATTTCAGTTTTGACAGACATTTGCTGCTGATGAGATCTGAAGAGCTCCCGGTATCTATGAGGATTCGGCCAACTCTCTGGTTGGCCACTTTACATTCAATAACGAGAGGGTCGTCATGCGGCCCCCTTATTCCTCCTAGATCCTCTTCAGTGATGACAATCTCAGGAAATGTATATTTAGACGGCCGTTCTTGGTGAACGGAATTTACATCTAACCGCCTTATATTATCTTTGTTGCCCCTAATAGTGGGGCCGCCTCCTGAGAAGCCGCCTGCAATGGTGTAGACGACTGCATCATCTGTATCGGAACTGTCGGCCTGTTGATTCTTTTTGGCCGACTGCTTTTTTGAGGAAGTATTCCCGTAGATTTCTTGAAATAAGTGTCAAGATCACCTTGATCAGCCAAGCGGTCTAGGTACCGCATGAGACTGATGCAGTCATTGGTGTGATGACCAATGTCATCATGATAAGCACAGATTTTGTCTTGGTTCCGGTTGCTCGCAGAACCCTTCATGGGGAGCGGCTTCTCAATTGAGAGCCGTCCCTTTATTTCTTTTAGGATAAACTGGTTATCCTTGTTAAACACATACTTTGGGGAGTATGGTTTGAATTCTTTTTTCTTTTTCTGGGCCGGCTGTTTAGAGGAATCAGCCGCCCAGACCTCTTTTCTTTTTTCATCTTTGTTGGACGACTGTTTCTGTCGTCCCTCTCTGTTGTCGAACCTCTTCCCGTCCGACTGTTTTATCGTACACAGATCAGTCGCCTGTATATAGGCTTCTGCTTCAATCAAGGCCTCTTGAAGAGTCGCCACCCTTTTTCGAACTAAATCAAATTTAAAGGTAGACCCGTCTTTGAGACCTCTAAAAAAGTCAGTATAAGCTACCTCATCCGGTAACCCCTGAATCTGTATTCTCATCAGGTTGAACCGCCTGATGTAGGAACGAAGCCCCTCTTTCTCGCCCTGCTGAATTGTTCCCAAATCAAGGTCGTTTTCTTCGCAGGGATGTTCATAGCGAAGTTGGAGGCAAATAAGTAAGCAAGCGTTCTGAAGTTGTTTACGCAACCAGTCGGCAGGTTGCCGAACCATTGCTGTGCGATTCCCTTGAGAGTCGCTGGGAAACACTTGCACCAGGTGGGGTCATCCAACCCTTGAAGGTACATCAGGTTGGTGAATGCCATCAGATGGTCTTCTGGGTTAGTAGTGCCGTCATAGGCGCCTACTAGAATATTTTTTACCTTGGCCGGCTGAGCGGCTTCAGTAATTTCCTTGGAGAAGGCCGACGGCTGTTCACCAAGTCTAAGCAGCCGTAGCTGCCAGTCCATAGGTTGGACGTTTTTTGCTGCAGGTCCACCAAATGGAGGTGGCTGCATAAAATACTGTTGTTGCGGCACAAATGGTAAGTTTGGTACCGCCTGGGCACTATGAAAGCCGGACTGACGGGAGGTGCCGCCTGACTGACTCTCATGGTACGACTGAGTTGGCCTCATCGAGGCATTTCGCAAGCTGTCCTGAAAATTTGAAGTAGAAGCCGATTCTGATAATCGGTCACTCTTCTTCTGCTCTAGCAGGTGCCGAGCATCTGTGAACGTTTGCTTTGACCCGTCCGCCTGAATATGACGAACCGGTTTCCTATTTCCCGTAGGATAACGGAGTTTTGTGAAATCAAGAGCAGACGGCTCCCGCCTCTTGGATTTAGGATGGGGAGTCGCCTCTCGCCCTTGAACTGGCTTCCTCTTCAGTGAAGTGGAAGGTTTCTTGGCCGACTGCTCTTTGACTGAAGCAGGCGGTTTTTTGTTGATCAACTCTTGGATCTCTCCCTTGAAGTCCCTCATGAAGGTCATGAGTTGGTTCCTTGTGATGGGAGCAGACCCATCAGTCGGCTGTTGCCGAGCAAGCGGTGCGCCTGCTGGCTCGCTTCCTGTTTGAAGATACTCCCGTTCCCTCATTTCGGTATGACGGGTACGTCGGGCCTTAGGGTCCCGTCTGGAGCTGTATGAGTTTCAACTTCAAATTCACTTTCGGTATCATGGTCCGACTAAACTTGAGGGTCGTCTAGGGGACGCCTCTCTTCTGGAGTCGGTACAGACTTGGATGCCATCTCTGAAGTACTCTCCCCACAGACGGCGTCAAATGTTTCGGGGTTTTCTGATGTCCTGCGGGAGAGTTACAATTCCGAGACTGGAACCGGACGCCTGTACCTGCAAAATAACGGAGACTCCTGAGAGCTCCGCCTCCAACGGTCAAGTTAGTACCTGATTAAGGAGTAATCAATACAGAAATTAAAGTAATCAGATCTCTCTAGATGAGAGTGCTTAGTGTTGGTAATCTGCGTTGTTAATAACTCTGTTCTTCTCTGCTTGATCTCTTAATTATTCGGTCCCTTGATTAATGAGGATTAATCGAGTATTTATAGCCTTGGGAAGCGTGCAACTCTCTAGGTTTAAGGTAAACCTAGGGCTGATCGGGCCTCTAGACTGAATTGGGCCTGGATGGCCGGTTGTCCCATTTGGCATGGGTGGACACGCGGCGTGTCTTAAGTGGTCCGTGGAGGACGTATCTGTGATTGACACGTGGCAGGTTCCTGTTGGCCTTCGTGAAGAACACGTGGCGGAACCTGGTTGGTCCACTTGTCAGACGGTGATTGGTGGATAAAAATCCCCTAATCATCTTTCAATGTGGGATAGTTGGTAAAAAGGCAAAAATAAGATTTAATTTAGTTCAAATTAAATTAAAAGACCAAAACAATCACCAAGAAATAAGTGTCACATGGAGAGTAAGGGGTTAGGTGAGGACCACAAGGGGAGGACCATCTTCCCCTTGCTCCCCAAGCAAACCCACAAAACAGGCTCCCCACACACTCGGCTTATCGCAGCGCGCTAGCTGGCATGGCCTGCCTTGGGCACTAAGGCTGCCTCGCTGGCGGCCTGGCCCCTGGCTAGGCCTGCTACCTGACCCGTGCGCATGCGGCCTCGCACCAGCCCGCAATAGCATGCCTACCATTATGCGGGCTGCTGGGCGCTGCTCTCCCTAGAGAGGCCGAGCGAGCTTTGCTAGCTTCTGGTGTCTTGCTAGCGTGGGCTTGACTCTGTCCCTTGCGCGCTACTAGCCAAATGCTTGCGGCAGGGCCTGCTAGCCCAACCACGCATTGATGCGTGTTGGTACTAGTGTGCGAGCGGCCGGGTGCACTAGATCCGCAAGCATGCTCGGCCAGCAAGCCTAGTACGCGCATGCATGCTGGGCTTGCGGCACAAGCATGCCTTGTGTCTGGGGCCTATGCTAGCCTAGCCCTCGAGGCCAATGCTAGGCTACGGATTAGCGATGACTTGTTGTTTGGATGATTTTTGCATCTCGTCGAATCTTAAATTTGACTCGACTTACGACGCTCGATTTCGACGCTCTTAGCTCAAAATCTGACGTCTTTGTTCTTAAAATCTCTATTGACTCATATAATCCTTCAGATTAATTCGTCGCTTCATTCGGTTACACGATTGGGTGTGACCCGAAGGGTTCAGTCATGATCAAGCTGTAATATTAATTATGCATTAATATTACTAATCGAAAGCGGCCCCTAGCTAGGCATTCCGATCACTTGAGCTTACTGAATAATTAGCTTTCTAATTAATTTCAAACCCTCTATCGGAATATTACACTTGTTCGAAGGACACCATTTCCTTTCAATCTCCTATTCGTCCTTTCGGACAAGTGTGTTGTATGTGTATAGCATATTTCTTACGTCACTTAATGTCTCTTCGTGATATATACTGTAAGATTTTTCGTTATCCTTATTACGTCTAGAAGTGTTTCTTGATTTCACAGTTCGACTGTCAATAAGTAGATGATTTCTAAAATCCATCTGAGCACGACCATGCATTTTCACAGTCTCTCTCTTCGAGAGGCCTTGTAAACAACAAATAAATGTTCCCTACTGTTAATAGGGGGACGTTCCCAGTCTTGCATTATTAGCTTCCCTTACTAAAGAGGCCCTAGCCTCCCGAGTGTTGCCTTTATAATCCCCTTGTACGGTAGACGTTTGACAACATCAAAGCAGACTAGTACTCAAACAAGAGAACTAACAATTCTCATGGTCGAGGAAAAAGGTTCCGATAGCCATAATGAGTAATATACTTATGACGATTTTAGATCTCTTAAAGTATTCTCATAGGTCGATCTGGTATGGTTTCAAACCAATACCTGTGCAAATGATTTATGACATTCTTGTCCTTGTAGCACAAGAAACGGTGCTATAAATTATACTACACACTATGCTCACGCGATCATTAGTCGTCCAACTTTCCAATGACCTCTATTAGGGATAATTTCGATATAATATTCAACATTCTCTTAATAGGTATTTCTTTATCCAAGCCATTGCCTTGATACCCTATTTTGAATATTCTCAAATCGAATGGACTCATTATTTAATTCTAAACCACAATTAAATAGAAATGGAATAATATTTAATAGGAAAAATTAAATTACTCCATAAATGAATGGTTTAACATAGTGGTTTACATTAAGATCTCCAAAACTTAATTATAACACACAAATAGGGAAATCAAAGCCAATCTCCAATATGCCTGATTCCCATTGCCTCAACGTGCTTGTTGTGTTTCACTTGAACAAAGGTTTAGTGAGTGGATCGCCTATATTGTCGTCCATTCCAATCTACAAAATCTTATTTCACCCTCGGACTTCCATTCCCTTATCATGTGAAATCGCCTCATGATATGTTTGACTTTCTGATGCTCCCTTGGCTATCTGGCCTGAGCAATAGCCCCCCTATTATCATAGTAGAGGTCTATTGGTCCCTTATTGATGGGACAACACCAAGTTCACCAAATAACTTACGAAACCAAACTGCCTCCATAGCTGCTTCCGAAGCTGCCAAGTATTCGGCGTTAGTTGTAGAGTCTGTAGTTGTGCTTTGCTTAACACTCTCCCAACTAAACGCTCCTACATAAAGACAGAACGCGTATCCTGATTGTGACTTGAAGTCGTCTCTGTAAGTTTGGAAGCTTATGTCGGTATAACCTTCAACAACCAAATCCTTAATCCCACCATAGACCAGAAATTTTTCATTTTCCTTTTAAGGTACTTTAGGATATTCTTGGCCGCAGTCCAATGCGCCTCTCCTGGGTCTAATTGGTATCGGCTCGTAGCACTCAAGGCATACGATACATCTGGCCTAGTACATATCATGGCATATATGATCGATCTAATAAGTGAAGCATATGGAATCTGACTCATCCTCTCTCGCTCATCAGGTGTCTTCGGACAATGTTTCTTGCTGAGAGTTATGCCATGTGACATGGGTAGGTGGCCTCTTTTGGCTTCCTCCAAATTGAATCGTGCCAGTACCTTATCGATATAAGTACTTTGGCTCAATCTAATAATCCTTTTAGATTTATCCCTATAGATCTTGATGCCCAATATGTATTGTGCCTCCCCCAAGTCCTTCATTGAAAAACACTTTCCAAGCCAAGCCTTTACAGGCTCCAACATTGGAATGTTATTTCCAATGAGCAATATGTCATCGACATATAAGACAAGGAATGCGATGTCACTCCCACTGACCTTCTTGTAAACACAAGACTCATCTAGATTCTTTATAAAACCAAACTGACTAATGCTTCATAGAATTAAAGATTCCAACTTCTGCTTGCCTGCTTTAGTCCATAAAGCTTGCATACCTTCCAAGCATTGTTTGGATCTACAAAACCTTTTGGCTGTATTATGTACACAGTTTCTTCCAAAATCCCATTAAGGAAGGCGTTTTTAACTTCCGTTTGACATTCTTATAATCTTAATATGCGGCAATTGCTAGGATAATCCGAACAGACTTAAGCATGTCGACTGGCAAAAAGGTTTCACCATAATCAACGCCGTAAATTTGCATGTTACCTTTTGCCAGAAATCTAGCTTTGTATACATATACATTTCCATTTTCGTCGATTTTCAACTTGAAAATCAATTTGCAATCGATAAGTGTGTAACCTTCGGGAAAATCAACCAATTTCCAGACTTGATTTTCAAACATGGAGTCCATCTCAGATTTCATTGCTTCTTGCCATTTTGCAGAGTCGGGGCTCGTTATAGCTTTTTTTGTATGTCGCTGGCTCATCTTCATCCACAAATAGAATGTCTTTATTCTTGGTTAAGACAACACCGAGATATTTGTCTGGTTGAGATCTTGGCCTTTGCGACCTACAAAGGGTAATAGGTTGAGCATTTGCTTTGTCATTTTGACTTTGACCATTTTCAACAGCTGCTTCTAAAGAACTTTGATTGTCAGTTTTGTCAGTTTGACTTTGTTCCTCACCTTCTCGAACTTCATCAAGTTCGATTTTCCATCCACTTGTCATTTTGGGAATATACTCCTTTTCCAAAAAGACACCATCTTGAGCAACAAATATTTTGTTCTCAAATTGGTTGTAGAAGCAATACCCCTTCGTTTCTTTTGGATATGCTTTTGACATATGCTTCGCAACCCCAAATCTTAAGAAAAGACAACCGTGGAGGTTTCTTCGTCCATAATTCCTATGGAGTTTTTACGACAGCTTTTGACGGAGCGCGATTCAGTGTAAGTGCTGTGGTTAGAAGTGTGTGTCCCCAAAAAGAGATAGGAAGATCGCTAAGGCCAATCATTGATCGAACTACGTCTAACAGAGTTCGATTTCTCATATCAGACACTCTATTCCATTGTGGAGTTCCAGGAGGTGTCAGTTTTGTGAGAATTCCATGTTCTTTCAAATGATCGTCGAATTCGTAGCTGAAATACTAGCCACCTCAATCCGATCGAAGGGATTTGATTTTCTAGCCAAGCTAATTTTCCACATCACTTAGAAATTCTCTTAATTTCTCAAAAGATTCAGATTTATGCAACATAAGGTAGACATAGCCATATCTACTAAAGTCGTCCGTGATGTGATAAAATAGCGATAACCTTTTCTTGCGGATGTGCTCATTGGTCTACATACATCCGTGTCTATAAGACCCAACAAGTCAGTAGCCCTTTCTCCCAACTTGGAGACTGGTTGCTTTATCATCTTGCCTAGTAATCCCTTCATGATGAAGTTTCTTGATGTGTTTGAAGTTCATATGGCCAAGACGACAATGCCACAATAGGTTTGATTCGACTCAACGGTGCTAGCCCTTTTGGTGGTATCATTAACATTATAAACTTGTTTGTCTAGTGAAAGCACATAAAGACCATTTTCTGAATGTGCCGTTCCATATAAAACATTATCAAGATAAAATGAACAACTATTGTTTTTTTTTTTTCCAAAATTCAAACCCTTGGCGACCAACACCGAAATTAAATTAATGTTTTTGGTAATGTTTGGAACATGATAACAATCTTTAACTTCTAAAACAATCCCAAAGGGCAAATACAAACTAAGTGTCCTAACGGATACGGCCACAATCCTTGCAGTTTGACCCAGAGTTCGACTTTTCCCTTCACTAGCCTTCTACTTTTCCTTAGTTCTTGAGTGTTGGAACAAAGGTGTGAGCCACATCCGGTATCTTATACCCGTGAAGATTTGCTAATAAAGTTAAGGTATATAACATATATACCTGATCCAGAAGCAACGGTGCCATTCTTCTTATCCTCCTTGAATTTAAGGCAATCCCGTTTCCAATGTCCCTTTTTCGTGCAGTAGAAACATTCGGAATCGGATAGAGAAGAGGCTACCTTCTTTTCCTTGTTGCCCTTGGTAGATTTTGACTTAGGCGGAAAGGTCTTCTTACCCTTTCTCTTAAAGACTTTCTTCTTTCCCAAGCACTTGAATGGTTTGCCCTTCTTGACCATAAGCATATCATGCCTCCCCTCATCCCTGAGCGTTTGCTAGGCTTGCTTCAACATTCCATAATGCTCGGTGAGGGGTTTCTCCATGCTATGCATATTATTGTTCATCTTGAACTGATCATAGCCTTTGTGTAGAGAGTGGATAATAATGTCAATTGACATCTTTGTAGAATACCCAGCATCAAGCCTTTCCATGCAAATAATCCGATCATTTTAAGTACATGTAGGCTAACCTGCTCTCCTTTCTTGAGCATGCTCTAAAGGATCTACCTATGGGTCTCAAACCGCTCAGTTCGGGCCTGCTCTTAGAACATGTTCTGAAGTTCTCTCAAAAGCCGTCTCCTTTCCAAAGAAGGTCTTTTGGAGATCTAGGGACATTGCGGCCAACATGATGCATTTGACATCCCGATTGGCAGCGTGCCATCAGTTTAGGGCAGCTTGAGTGACCTCCTGATTAGGAGCGTCAGGCATTTTTTCATCAAGGACGTATTCCTTTTGCTCATGCATTAGAACTATATGCAAGTTCCTTTGCAAATCAAGGAAGTTTGCCCTATTCATCTTCTCTTTATCGAGAATAGAACGAAGTGAAAACTAGTAGTTGTTGGTGTTAGTTGCAGACATGTTTCTACAATTGAAATAATTTGCAATGAAAAACCATTCATAAAACCAATAAGTTTGAAATTTAAAGCATACATGCAAATCTTCAATCATATTAAGCGTTTTATCCATACATTTAAAATTGTCCCTTTTAGGCGAGAATAAAACGATTCCAAGACCCCAAAAATCAAAAAGTGATTAAGCAAATCTTTGGCTTGTCTTAACACTTAATATTTTAAGGTAATCAATTCAATTGCTAATAGCTCTAAGCTACTCTTGGTGCGATAAAACGTCGCATCTAATGCTTTCTTGACGTTTATCTCCATTTCCACGACATCTAAGGACTCCTTACTGATATCGTTGAGTTTAACCAAAACTAACGTGTATATGATGCCTTGCTTTGGAAAACGCACCGACATACCTTACTTCCCTAGGAAAGTAGTAATGCCTTGATTTGGCATAGCCCATTACTATTCTCATTAGTTTCGTAAGTGTCAATTTGGAATGGCAGATTTAACTCAATATTCTTTGGGACTTAGGGTTTCTATGTTGGTTGATTAAAGTGAACTAAACTAATCATTCAACATTCGAAGTCCTAAACATGCTTCTAATCATCGCAATTATATAGAAGAAAAATATATATACGGCATAAATAAAGATGCATTTTTGTAACTAGCATGACCCCTTGAAACTTGAGTCTTCAAATCTTCAAGGGCCTTCGTTGCATCTTCTTGGCTTTGTATTCTTAGAAACGTCGTCTTTGAGACACCACCACCAATATGCAACTACCAAAAAAGCCAGGACTAATATAAATAATTTAAGTACAAAAATACTTAACGGCACGCAGTCCGTATTTAGAATTACAAAAATATAAAACGGAACACAGTCTATATTTACTATCCTAGTCAGGCCCAACTAATTACCATTTTTCAAAACCTGCATTAGAATATCAATTCCATTCATCCATTTACTAACATGAATGGCCCATGCATTTTACAAATAATTTAAGTAACAATTCAAAACGAGCGCAAAACTAGTTACTAATTTATGTGGTTAATCCAATTAACGCACCTTATTAAAACTAGTCAGATTTGTTATCTGATTATGTGAATTAACGCAATAATAATAGCTCAAAACGATTAATGAAGCTCCCATAAAATTCCACATCCAACATAATTAAAATTAATCAAATTAAAAATTAATTAGCCAGTTAACCCAAAAAATTTTCCAAATTACTTTGCAAATGCCGAGAAAACCGAGAGCTAGCCTTATTTTAATTAAAACAAAAAATCGCAAAAACAACGCCAATATAATAACCCCTCAAATGGCCGAGTGCCTATCATCCAAGCCACAAGGCTCGGCTTGCTAGGCACCAAGCCTTGGCTGCTGCCCCACACAGGCACAGCAGCATCAAGTCAGGTGCTAGTGGCTGACAGTGTCGCATTCCCGCGTTACGCTGGCCCTAGCACTGTGCTTGCACACACACTCGTGATGGCCGCGCAGGCCTTGCTACTGTGCGAGCTACATGCTGCCTTGCAGCGGCACTTCCGCACCACTCGCAATGCCATAACTGCACCAAGTAGTGGTGTTCGCACACACTTGCGCACCAAGCACGATGCACTCCCTCGGCAGCCACATATGGGTTGCGCAATCAGCCCAGCTAGCCGAGGGTTGTGCTCAGGGCTTGATGCCTCGATTTACGTGCTTGTGCCTCGAAATTTTATTCTGATTTTGTGTGTGATATTAAAATTAATTCTAAATTATTTTTAGAACTAATATTGAGCAATATGAAAATTAAACAAGTCCAACTTAAATAAATTCAATATTAGTGCACAAACCAAAATTAATTCAAGAACCATTATTTAAATTATTTTTGGCTCAACTTGATGCTACAAAAATTGAGGGCTATTCTCACAATTAATTTAGCCAACATAAATTAATAATGAGATTTCACAAAAAAGTTGATTAAATAATCATTCATCTAATGAAAATTTTTTATCCAACACACACTTGTGTATACTTGAATATTGTAATCTTTCAATATGAAGAACAATATTTTTCAAGCACAAGTATGAATATTTTAAGATTTTAATCTACTCAAAAATGATTAAAACCAAAAATTTGTTAATTATGGATTTTAGAATGTTAAGATTCAACCAAATAAACGAATAAATATTGAATCTTTAACATTTTAGGGGCTTTAAAAATACATTTTTACCATAAACATTCACACTCCAAGCAATTAATTTGCAAAAATGTGAAATTGCAAGTTTTTGTAAAAATAAGAGCTAACCAAATTAAGCACCAATTATGACTTCATAAACATGCTTAATGAGGGTTAGAATTGCAGAAGATTAATGGTATAATCAAACACATAATCCAACAATTACATGCCATAATTTATCAAGGTTTATTGATTTATAATTTTCGTCAAAAACGAAAAAACCCCTCGAAAAACAACTTTCTAGGTGGATTTGGGTTTCTGAAAGGCGATTCAAAATACAAAGTGCGTAAAGTCTGATTTAGAACGTTGATTCCACCACAAATTCACTATTTTTGAGTCAAAATCAGAGTTTGTAAATCAAAATTAGCATAAATACGATTTTATTCCAATTAAAAACGAGCTCCCAATCTAATTAGCATGCTAAACCAGAAATTTAAATCCATTTTAAATGACCTTAATTAATTTTTTTAGTTGTAAAAATTAAATTCAAGAGGCTCTTATACCGCTATTAGGTTTTGTGGTGTCCCACACCGCGCGGAAACAAAACTTGATAACTGGCTTGCATGCTTAATAATTACAACATAAATAAAAACATCCAAATAAACACAAACATAAGAGAAACCCGTCCAAGACCCGCCTACTAATTAAAGCAACTAAACAAGCAATCACATAATTAAACAACAAAAGAGAGGGAAAGAGAAAAGACGATCTTACCCTCAAACCATGCTTTGCTCGATAAAGAGCTCTTACTTGAAAGCTTAACCTCACAAGTGCGAAGGCCTCCGACGGCTCGCACCCTCGACCCAACCCGAGTAGTCTTTATCCCGAAGGTTAGCCGGGACTTGGCCAAATAAAACTAGAGTATTACGAACTTAAAGGTTTTCTCACTAATGATTAGATTCCTTATTGAGTTAAACTCAAGTGATTTTTCCCAAACCCAAAACTTGGGTATTTATAGGGAAGGGAGCTTTGATCTCCCTTCTCCCATCATAGTGGGAAAATTATATTTTCCCTCAATTTATATTAATCAAAAACAAAATAAAATGCAAAGCAATCCACAAGCTCCAAGTGTCATATGGAGAGCAAGGGTTGGTGAGGACCACCAAAGGGGGGGGGGGGGGGGACCAAAACTCCTTGCTCCCCAAGCCAAACACCAAGACCGATCCCCACATTTGACCGGTGCTGACCACGCCACATGGCTGGCTGGCAGCCTGCATTGGCTGCCAAGGCTGCCCAGCTGGCGCCTAGTGAAAGGATTGGTGTCCTTCCAACAAGTGTATTATTCCGATAGAGGGTTAAGAATTATTACAGAGTTAATTTTTCAGTAAGATCAAGTGATCGGAATGCCTAGGTGGAGGCGACTTTCGATCAGTAATATCGAGGTACAATTGATATTACAGCTTAATCTTAACTGAACCCTTCGGGTCGAACCTAATCGAATCACCGATCCGAGATGACGAATTAATCCGAAAGGATTTAATGAGTCGACAGAGTTTTACGAATACAGACGTCGGAAATCGAGCCTAGAGCATCGAGATCGAGCGTCGCAAAATCACAAAGCGACAAGTATAAAAATAGCCCTAGCACCACACTGGCCTAGCCATGTGGATGTTAGGCTAGTTCAAGGTAGCATACACCTAGCATGGCTAGGCGCAAGCCTAAGTACACTAGGTGTGCTAGGCGCACCACCGCCAACACACAGCCCTAGCACAGCCCAACACCAGCACACACTGGCTAGCTGGGGTGCTGGGCAGCAAGGCAGTGCTAGCTGGCAGCCAGCTAGCCTTCCTTGACTTGGTTTTGTGAATGGATGTGGGGACCAAATCAAGGCCTTGGGGAGCAAGGCATATGGTCCCCCACCTAACCTTGGCCACCACTCTTTTGCATGTGATCATGCCACTTGTCGCAATGTGATTAACTTAATTATTTATTTAATTTGGAAATTAAATAAATCATTGATATTCAATACTCCCACATTGGTGGAGGATGAAAAATCAAGGGCTCATTTCCCTATAAATACCAAGCTTGGGTGTTTGGGAATAAACAACCTTGAGTTGAATTAATAAGGCAAATCCAATTAAGAGTAAACCTTTGATTCGTAAAACTCATAGTTTTGTTTTGTCCGGGTCTTGACTAACCTTCAAGACTTAGGACGCTCGGGTCAGGTCGAGGGTACGATCCGTCGGAGATCTCGTAGTTTCGGGAATTTGACGTAAGAGCTCTTCGGGAGCAAAACACGCAACAAAGGTATAATTCTTGTTCTTAGTCTTGTTTGATTAAGTTTATTATGCTTGGTAATTGCTTTAATGAAGGGGCGGGTCTTGGGGGGTTTCCTTCCGCGTAGTGTCGGGTCACTATGAAACCCTACAGCGGTATCGGAGCCACGCTCCTTTTAATTTTTGCAATTAATTTTTAATTAAGGTGTTTTAAAAGAATTTATTTTTCTGGTTCATGTTCTTCTAATTAGATTAGATGCTCGTTTTAATTAATTTTAAAACTCGATTTTATTCTCGATTTGGCTGTCGAACCCAGATTTTGGCTCAAAAGTAGTAAGTTTTGGGTGAATCGACATTCTGGAACAGATTAAACCCTGTTAGGGCTGTCTAGAAGCCAAATTCGAACCAGTAACCCATTTGTTCTGGGGTTTTTCGTTTTCCAACGAAAATTTTAATCCTTTTTAAGCCTTGATTAATGCAAGCATTACAAGGTTAGATTAAATGCAAATTTGCATCACTAATCTTCTGGTTTTAAAATATCCTTAAGCATAATAATGAAGTTTTTATTAGTGCTTAAGTTGATATACCATTTTTCACATAAACTTGTTTTTCACAAATTTTGCAAATAAATTGCAATAAAATGTGAAAGCTTGTTGTGATCTTGTAATTTTAAGTTCCTATAATTTTAAAGTTCTAATCTTTAAATGTTTAAATGATTAGAACCCTAACCCTAAATTCCATGTTGAACGAAGTTTGGATTTTTCATGTTTGGTTGATTAAAATCCATCAAGTTCAATTACTTTTGAGTAAAATTTGATTAATCTTCATATTGGAAGATGTAATCTTGGTATTTTACACAAATATGAAAGTTGAAAAATTTTATCATTGGATGGTTAATTTATTTTTCCAACTCCCATTTGTCAAACCCATTATTAATTTGCATATTGGCAAGATTAATTATGGAGATAGCTCATTTTATTTTAAGCATAATGTAAGACCTAATTTTTTTCAAAATAAATTTTTTTGAATAATTTAGGCTTGTGCACCAATAAAATTAATTTTATTTAAGTTGGACTTATTTTTATTTTACTTTATTTTATTTTTCCTCAAATTGATTCTAAAATGTAATTTAGAATTAAATTCCGAGAATTGGCACGCAAATCAAGGCAAGAACACCCAAGCGCCACCAAGGCTAACCGGCCTGCCTAGCAGCCCACATGTGGCTGCCTATGGTGCGCACAGGGGTGTGCCACGATGATGTGTGTTGCTGTGTGGCAGGGAGCTGGCTAGGCGTAGCATTGCGTGGGAATTACTAGGCAGGGGCTGCCTATGCGTGCTGGCTAGCATCAGTAAGCGCCAGCCCAGCACGCAAGTGGCTCGCAAGCACCAGCATGCTAGCAAGCATGCGCAGCATGCAAGCAGGCAGTTGGGCTAGCAGTGATGCTTGCTGGGCATAGCAGGCCTCGCCCACGCACCATGGCGCCATGCCATAGGCTGCTAAGTAGCAGCCATAGGCTGCCTAGCAGCCATGGTACGCACCGTCAAAGGGTTATGTTGGGGTAATTTTGCTTAAAATTTGGGCTATGATTTTTGCATTATCCCGTCCTTAAAATATTTTATGAAATTATTTTAAACGAGGCTAAAAACCTCGATTTTCGGTTTTGCAAAATTTTGACAAATTATGGGTTATGCCGACTTAATTAATCGAATTAATTAAGTATGGATGCGGAATTTAGTGGGAGCTTAATTAATTACGTAAGCTTTTTGCGTTAAGAAATATTGGATTAAACAACTTTGACTAGTTTTAATTAGGCGCGTTAATCGGATTAACCACCTAAGTTAGTTACTAGTTTTACGTGTTTGATTATGTATTTCGTAAATTTTTCATGGGCCATTCACAAATAGTGAAAGGGTGAATGGAAGATTGTTATTCAAAACAGGTCTATGAAAATGGCAACTAGTGGGGCCCGACTAGGATAGAAAATACGGACTGCGTTCCGTTATGTTTTTTTGTAAATCTAAATACAGTCTGCGAACCGTTAAGTATTTTTGTACTATTAGATTAATCTTAGTCGTTCTAGCTAGCTTTATTTTATTTTTGGCCAAGATGTCTCAAGACGGCGTTTCGATGAAGACGAGCCAAAATGAAGACCCATGGAAATTGAAGATTTCAAGGGGTCATGCTAGTTGCCAAATGCATCTATTTCTATGCCTTATATATATTTTTGTTATTATATATATATGATTGCTAGATGCATGTCTAGGATTTCTATATGTTGCGACGATTAGTTAAGTTCACTTAAATCAACCAACATAGAAACCCTAGGTCCCTTAATAATATTGAGCTAAAATTTGTCGTTCCAAGAACAACACTTACCGAACTAATGCGCGTACGTGATGGACTATGCCAAAGCGAGACATCACTACTTCCCTAGGAACGTAAGGTATACTAGGTATACAAGATGTCTTGGTTAAGCTCAACGATATCAATAAGGAGTCCTTAGATGTCGTGGCAAAAAAGATAAAATGTCAAGAATGCATTAGATGCGACATTTTATCAAACCGAGAGTAGCTTGGAGCTATTAGCAATTGGATTGCTTACCAAAATATATTTAATGATTAAGACAAGCCAAAGCATGCTTAACCATTTCATGATCTTTAGGATCTCGGAATCATTTTATTCTCGCCAAAAAGGGACAATTTTATAAATGCGTGGATAAAATGCTCAATTAGATTGAATATGCATGAACGTTTTAAATTTCAACTTTTTGATTTATGAATGGTTTTTCACTTCAAATTCTTTCAATTGTAGAACCATGTCTGCAAGTAACTCAAACAACAACCATGTGTGCCCGAAACTCCCCGAAAAGTTAGCTATCAAGCTTAACTTAACAAACCTTGAAGAATGGGAAGAAGAACTCAGGAGAACTCTCTAGAGTTGTTCCAAGGAGTATGTTCTGGATACTTCCCTCCCAACCCTCTGTACCAAGAAACACTTGAGTGACGAAACTTATTGTGCATGGTCAAAATATTGCAAATTAGTGTCACAACTCATGGCTAACTCCATCCCGGAAGAATGGAAAGAAAAACTTCCATTCTCTTTTCCGGACTTGTTCCTTGGAGGATTAAGGGATGTTGTCGGTGTGAGATTCTCTAAGAGTTTCAATGACAACAATGATGGACTCTTGTTTGAAGTGACTGGGTCACTTACAGACATGAATGTAAAGCCATCGGATCAAGGTTGTCTTGCGAAAGAGAGGTACCATCTTTGGTCTATAGTTTGCAACACCAAGTTGAGACCAGGTATGCCCCTCCGACCCCATGTGGCAAGAATGACTAAGCTCTTCAAGCACATGGAACTCCTCGGAATTCCACTAGAAGATGGAATGGCAGGTCATATTATGCTCACATCACTCCGCTTAGGATATGATGCACTAAGGGCATGTATTTCTGAATCGAAGGAGACACATTCCTAGAAGAATGTGGTGGAGCTACTTCACCGAGCCAACTCATTTAGGGCAGCCAAAAGACCATCAAGAAGGAGGGATTTCAAGGTTAAGGCTAAGATGTGTTGCTTCTATTGTGGCGGGCAAGGCCACTTCAAGAGAGAATGCAAGCTCTTTCGAGAGGAGGAAGAGAGGAAAGAAGCATCTACCTCAGGTATCTTCCTAAACACTTGTGAATTAAGCTTATCATAAGGTATTGGATACCAAGTATGACTCACTTTATGTTGCCTTTTCAGGAACTAAGTGAGAAGCTTATCAAGTGTTGGTGCAAGAGCAAGAAGACGACGAAGATGGTTTTTCAGTCGTGCTTGCATGCACCATTTTGTCTTTAAGATGTAATTAAAACTAATCCTAGTTTTGTCATGCTTTTGAACAATATTTTGATCAATGGTGTTGGACACCAAGATGTTTGAAATAAAAGACTTCTAACGTAGTTGTTTCAAAGATTATCTTTCAAACATATGTTCAAATTAAATTGCAAGCTTTACACAAAGAAAATAGGATTGATACCAAATGAACTAAGACCATCGAGTGAAATCAAACCTACTTGTGGCATTGTCGTCTTGGCCATATTAACATCAAGCGCATCAAAAAACTTCTTCAAGAAGGTGTTCTTGCTCATTCGACTTAGAGTCGTTTGAAAAATGCGAACGATGTCTATTAGGCAAGATGATAAAACATCCATTCTCCAAGTTGGGAAAAAGGGCAAGTGACTTATTAGGTCTAATACACACGGATGTATGTGGACCAACGAGCACACCCGCAAGACAAGGTTACTGATATTTCATCACTTTCACCGACAATTATAGTAGATATGGCTATATCTACTTAATGTCGAATAAATCTGAATCTTTTGAGAAATTCAAAGAATTTCAGAAAGAAGTTGAAAATTAACTTGGCAATAAAATTAAAGCACTTCGATCGGATCGAGGTGGCGAATATTTGACCCATGAATTTGACGATCACTTAAAATAAAATAGAATTCTTTCAGAGTTGACACCTCCCGGAACTCCACAATGGAACGGAGTGTCCGAACGGAGGAATCGAACCTTGTTAGACATGGTTCGATCAATGATGGGTCTTAGTGAAATCCCTATCTCTTTCTGGGGACATGCCCTGCTCCGTCAAAAGCTGTTGAAAAGACTCCATATGAATTCTGGACTAAGAAACCTCCTAGGTTGTCTTTTCTCAAGATTTGGGGATGCGAAGCATATGTCAAGCGATTAATTTCGGACAAACTTCACCCCAAATCGGATAAGTGTTTCTTTCTAGGATACCCAAAAGAAACCAAAGGGTATTACTTCTACAATAAATCCGAGAACAAAGTATTTGTTGCTCGTAATGGTGTCTTTTTTGAGAAGGAACACCTTTCCAAAATGACAAGTGGGAGAAAAATCGAACTCGACGAAGTTCGAGAGGATGAGCAACAATGTCAACCTGATAAAACTGACAAGCTAGATGCTTTGGAAGCATCTAAGAAGATTGGTCAGAATCTAACTGGCAATGAAAATGCTCAACCAATTACCTGAAAGGAATGGTGTCCTTCCAAGAAGTGTATTCCTCCGATAGAGGGTTCAGAATTATTACAGAGCTAATTCTTCAGTAAGGTCAAGTGATCGGAATGCCTCGGTGGAGGCCGCTTCCGATCAGTAATATCAATGTACAATTGATGTTACAGCTTAATCTTAACTGAACCCTTCGGGTCGAACCCAATCGAATCACCGATCCGAGACGACGAATTAATCCGTAAGGATGTAATGAGTCAGAAGAGTTTTACGAATACAGACGTCGGAAATCGAGCCTAGGGCGTCGAGACCGAGCGTCGCAAAATCACAAAGCGACAAGTATGAACATAGCACTAGCACCGCACAGGCCTAGCCATGTGGATGCTAGGCTAGTTCAAGCTAGCATGCACCTAGCATGGCTAGGCGCAAGCCCAAGCACACTAGGTGTGCTAGGCAGCCCATAGCAAGTGCTATGCGCACCATAGCACACCATCGCAGCCTATCGCAAGTGCTATGCGCACCATAGCACATCATCGCAGCCCATCGCAAGTGCTATGCACACCATAGCACACCATCGCAACCAGCATGCCTGCGCACATGCGTGCCTTCGCATGGCACTGCATCGCAGCATGCGTGCTAGGGTTCTAGGCACCATCGCATGTCCCTCGCACAAGCACAACACAATGTCGGGCGCATGGCAGGACCACACGCACCAAGCACATCTAGTGCTAGGCAGTGGAGCATGCGTAGAGCGTGGTGCTTGGCCGAGGCTTTTGCATGCCTAGTGCATGGTGCATGGCCGAAGCTGATGCGTGTGGTTGTGCAAGTGTATGCGAGGGAGAGCTAGCAAGCAAGCAGCGTCAAGCCAAGCATGCGTGGCTTGCTAGCAGCACGCATGCTAGGCATTGTGTGCGAGAGGGGCTGGATGCGTGGCGCGCATGGTGTGCGTGATTGATGCGTATTGATTAGGGGATTTTTATCCACCAAGCGCCGTTTGACAAGTGGACCAACCAGGTTCCGCCACGCGTCCTCCACGGACCACTTAAGACACGCCACGTGTCCACCCATGCCAAATGGGACAACCGGCCATCAAGGCCCATTTCAGTCTAGAAGCCCGATCGGCCCTAGGTTTACCTTAAACCTAGAGAGTTGCACGCTTCCCAAGGCTATAAATACTCGATTAATCCTCATTAATCAGGGACCGAATACATTACGGAACACACTAATAACCGGCTGATCTCGCTAGCAAAGCAGATTACCTACATTAAATACTCTCACCTAGAGAGACCTTATTACTTTAATTTCTGTATTAATTACTCCTTAATCAGGTACTAACTTGACCGTTGGAGGCGGAGCTCTCAGGAGTCTCCGTTATTTTGCAGGTACAGGCGTCCGGTTCCAGTCTCGGAATTGTAACTCTCCCGCAGGACATCAGAAAACCCCGAAACATTTGGCGCCGTCTGTGGGGAGAGTACTTCAGAGATGGCATCCAAGTCTGTACCGACCCCAGAAGAGAGGCGTCCCCTAGACGACCCTCAAGTTCAGTCGGACCATGATACCGAAAGTGAATTTGAAGTTGAAACTCATACAGCTCCAGACGGGACCCTAAGGGCCCGCCGTACCCGTCATACTGAAATAAGGGAACGGGAGTATCTTCAAACAGGAAGCGAGCCAGCAGGCGCACCGCTTGCTCGGCAACAGCCGACTGATGGGTCTGCTCCCATCACAAGGAACGAACTCATGACCTTCATGAGGGGATTCAAGGGAGAGATCCAAGAGTTGATCAACAAAAAACCGCCTGCTTCAGTCAAAGAGCAGGCGGCCAAAAAAACCTTACACTTCACTGAAGAGGAAGCCAGTTCAAGGGCGAGAGGCGACTCCCCATCCTAAATCTAAGAAGCGGGAGCCGTCTGCTCTTGATTTCACAAAACTCCGTTATCCTACGGGAAATAGGAAACCGGTTCGTCATATTCAGGCGGATGGGTCAAAGCAAACGTTCACAGATGCTCGGCACCTGCTAGAGCAGAAGAAGAGTGACCGATTATCAGAGTCGGCTTCTACTTCAAATTTTCAGGACAGTTTGCGAAATGCCTCGATGAGGCCAACTCAGTCGTACCATGAGAGTCAGTCAGGCGGCACCTCCCGACAGTCTGGCTTTCATAGTGCGCAGGCGGTACCAAATTTGCCATTTGTGCCGCAACAACAATATTTTATGCAGCCACCTCCATTTGGTGGACCTGCAGCAAAAAACGTCCAACCTATGGACTGGCAGCTACGGCTGCTTAGACTTGGTGAACAGCCGTCGGCCTTCTCCAAGGAAATTACTGAAGCCGCTCAGCCGGCCAAAGTAAAAAATGTTTTAGTAGGCGCCTATGATGGCACTACTAACCCGGAAGACCATCTGATGGCATTCACCAACCTGATGTACCTTCAAGGGTTGGATGATCCCACTTGGTGCAAGTGTTTCCCAGCAACTCTCAAGGGAATTGCACAGCAATGGTTCGGCAACCTGCCGACTGGTTGTGTAAACAGTTTCAGGACGCTTGCTTACTTATTTGCCTCCAACTTTGCAATGAACATCCCTGCGAAGAAAACGACCCTTGATCTGGGAACAATTCAGCAGGGTGAAAAGGAGGGGCTTCGTTCCTACATCAGGCGGTTCAACCTGATGAGAATACAGATTCAAGGGTTACCGGATGAGGTAGCTTATACTGACTTTTTTAGAGGTCTCAAAGACGGGTCTACCTTCAAATTTGATTTAGTTCGAAAAAGGGTGGCGACTCTTCAAGAGGCCTTGATTGAAGCAGAAGCCTATATACAGGCGACTGATCTGTGTACAATGAAACAGTCGGACGGGAAGAGGTTCGACAATAGAGAGGGACGACAGAAACAGTCGTCCAACAAAGAAGAAAAAGGAATTCAAACCATACTCCCCAAAGTATGTGTTTAACAAGGATAACCAGTTTATCCTAAAAGAAATAAAGGGACGGCTCTCAATTGAGAAACCGCTCCCCATGAAGGGTTCTGCGAGCAACCGGAACCAAGACAAAATCTGTGCTTATCATGATGACATTGGTCATCACACCAACGACTGCATTAGTCTCATGCGGTACCTAGACCGCTTGGCTGATCAAGGTGATCTTGACACTTATGTCAAGAAATCTACGGGGAATACTTCCTCAAAAAAGCAGTCGGCCAAAAAGAATCAACAGGCCGACAGTTCCGATACAGATGATGCAGTCGTCTACACCATTGCAGGCGGCTTCTCAGGAGGCGGCCCCACTATTAGGGGCAACAAAGATAATATAAGGCGGTTAGATGTAAATTCCGTTCACCAAGAACGACCGTCCAAATATACATTTCCTGAGATTGTCATCACTGAAGAGGATCTAGGAGGAATAAGGGGCCGCATGACGACCCTCTCGTTATTGAATGTAAAGTGGCCAACCAGAGAGTTGGTCGAATCCTCATAGATACTGGGAGCTCTTCAGATCTCATCAGCAGCAAATGTCTGTCAAAACTGAAATATCAGACGGACTGCATACATCCGGCCTCCCACCCTTTAATAGGGTTTGGAGGAGGAGTCGTCCACCCACTGGGACGAGTTGATCTACCCGTCCGCCTGGGCGAAAAAGGGAAGGACGACACATGGTAGTCCGATTCCTAGTTGTAGAGGAACTCTCTGCCTACAACATGATTCTGGGTCGCCCAACCCTGAATAGTGCCAAGGCTGTTATAATCCCGTCACTTATGCTGCTTAAGTTTGAAAGGGACAATGGAACAGTCGGCTCCCTAAGGGGAGATCAGAGGATGGCCCGAGAGTGCTATCTCTCGGATGTCAAACCCACTGCTAAGGCCACTGGGTCAAGTGGAGAAAAAACAGACCTTGACAATGTCAAGGAAAGGGCGCCTGTTCAAGAAACAGGCGACAGAAAAAGAAAGGCGTCCCAGACAGAGTCCGCCAGAAAGGCAAGAAAATAGCAATCATTGGCAGAGGACCGGCCGGATGAGTTCCGCCCTCAGCCGGCTGGTGAGCATACGGACCTGATATTAGACGACTCCCGCCCTGACCGAACAGTCAAAGTTGGGACGACTGCTCTGAGAAACCTTGGTGATGACTTTCACAACCTGTTGAAAGAATACAAGGACATCTTTGCATTTGAAGTCCATGAAATGCCAGGCATTAGTCCTGATCTGGCAGTACACAAACTCGCTGTGGATCCGAAAAAGAAGCCGGTACGGCAAAAGAAGCGGAACCATGGTGAAGAAAGAGGTCAGGCGGCCGCCGCCGAAGTCAAAAAATTACTTGATGCAGGGTTCATTCGGCAATGTTACTTCCCAGATTGGGTTGCAAATGTGGTACTTGTTAAAAAGCCGAATGGCAACTGGCGAATGTGTGTAGACTACACAGACTTGAACAAGGCGTGCCCCAAAGACAGTTACCCTCTGCCCAAAATTGATAACCTGGTCGACTCAACAGCCGGCCATGCCTTGATGAGTTTTATGGACGCCTATTCTGGTTTTCATCAAATTCCTTTGTGGAAGAAAGATCAGGAGAAGACGGCCTTCGTCACTGATCAGGGATTATACTGTTATACGGTCATGCCGTTTGGTCTTAAGAATGCCCCGGCTACATTCCAACGAATGATAAACACAGTGTTCTTTGATCAGATTGGGAGAAACGTCGAGGCATACATTGATGATATGATTGTTAAGACTAAACTTCAGAAAGATCATCTGACGGACCTCCGAGAAACTTTCGCCACACTCAGGCGGCACCATGTCATGCTCAATCCCAAGAAATGTGTATTTGGAGTTGAGTCTGGGAAATTTCTCGGATTCCTTATCAACCAGAGAGGAATAGAGGCGAACCCTGAGAAGGTACAGGCGGTCGTTGACATGCAGTCGCCTCGTACCGTCCGAGAGGTTCAGAAGTTAACAGGTTGTCTGGCGGCCTTGGGAAGATTTCTAAGCCGATCAGGCGACAAATGCCTATACTTTTTCCAGGCAATTAAGAAAAAGGCAAGGTTTGAATGGGGGCCGGATGCTGAGGCCGCCTTCCAGAAATTAAAGGTTCACTTGCATTCCTTGCCAAGGCTGGTCAGCCCTTTGCCCAAAGAAAATCTCTACATGTACCTGGCCGTCTCTGATCATGCGTTAAGCGCGGTGCTCCTTGCTGAAAGGGACGGCTGTCAACTTCCGGTCTACTTTGTCAGTCACGTACTGAAAAATGCCGAGTTGAGGTATCCCCTAGTGGAGAAATTTGGTCTTGCACTCTTCATGGCTGTTAAAAAATTGAAGCCCTACTTTCTGGCACATGCAGTCGTCGTGTATACCGACCAACCGATCAAACGGCCCCTTACCACCATGGAGTCCTCCGGACGAATGATCAAATGGGCCATAGAAATGCAGAGTCTCGAAGTTACTTTCGAGCCTAGAAAAGCAGTGAAGGGGCAAGCCTTTGCTGACTTTATTGTAGAGATGACTCGTCCTCCTGACTCTCAAGTTCCAGACCAAGTCTGGAAGGTATATGTGGACGGAAGCTCTACTTCAAACGGTTGTGGAGCAGGCGTCGTATGTCAATCTCCAGAGGGCGACAGGTTCGAGTATGCTCTACGCTTCAGTTTCCAGGCTTCAAACAATGAGGCAGAATATGAAGCTTTACTAGCCGGGATCCGCATGTGTAAGGCGGCCGGGGCAAGGAAAATAGACGCCTGTTCTGATTCACAACTGATAGTGAGTCAGTACAATGGCGAATACGAAGCAACACATCCGGCCATGATCAAATATTTACAGGCGGTCCGACAAGCAGTCGGCTCCCTTGAGGATTTCCATCTGATCCAAGTACCGAGATCAGAAAACAACCAGGCAGATGCACTCTCGAAATTAGCATCATCCGCCTCCTCCGATACTCCTCGAACTGTGTTTTGGGAAGTAATGGAGAAGAGAAGCATCGAGGAAAATCCTATTGGAATTCTAGACAGAAGCTCAACCTGGATGGATTCAATCAGGGCATATCTGACAAACGGTACACTGCCGGATGATCCTCAACAGGCGGCATCACTGAAAAAACGAGCCTCCTGTTTTGAAATGATACAGGGGGAACTGCACAAGAGGGGGCACCTTCAACCCTTCTTAAAGTGTGTTACTCCTGAAAAGGGACGAGAGATACTAGATGATCTTCACTCTGGTTTCTGTGCTTCCCATATAGGTGGTAGGATGCTTGCTCAAAGGGCAAGGCGGCAGGGCTACTTTTGGCCTACTTTGGAAGCAGATGCAATGGAGATGGTGAAAAAATGTGACAAGTGCCAAAGGTTTGGCAAATTAATTCACCGTCCGGCTACTGACCTCACTACCATTCACAGCCCACTACCGTTTGCTAAGTGGGGCATGGACATTCTGGGTCCATATACGCCTGCTACAGGCGGCAGAAGGTATATACTTGTTGCCGTTGACTACTTCACTAAATGGGTAGAGGCGGAGGCTGTAAAGGGAATCAAGACGAAAGATGTAATTTCATTCATTTGGAAAAACGTCATCACTCGGTTCGGGGTTCCCATGTCTATGGTTTTTGATAATGGTCCCCAATTTGAGACGCCTGTTCTCAAAAGCTGGTTGGGAGACCAAGGAATTGGACATTACTTTGCATCTGTCGGCCGTCCACAAGCAAACGGCCAGGTAGAAGCCTTTAATAAAATCATCTCAGACGGTCTCAAGAAAAAAATTGAACGAGCAGGCGGCCTATGGGCAGATGAACTACCACATGTTCTTTGGGCCATTAGGACGACTGAAAAAGGGGCGACTGGAGAAACTCCATTCCTCCTAACTTATGGTGCAGAAGCTGTTCTTCCAATAGAACACTACGAGCCGACTCTTCGAGTAATGCTATATGACGAAGAGGCAAACTGGGAAGCTATGCGCCTGGCATTAGACTCACTTCCTGAAAAGAGGGGCAATGCTGTTTTGCGCCATGAAATCTACCGCCTGAGAATGACTAGATCATACAACAAAAAAGTGCACAGGCGTCCACTCAAAGTAGGGGACTTTGTACTTAGAAAAATGGAAGCAGTTGGTAGGGCTAACGAGTCTGGCAAACTAACTCCCAACTGGGAAGGACCCTACCGAATCTATGCGGAAGTCAGGGACGGTACCTACCGTCTGGAAACACCAGACGGACAACCGTTGCCTCGAACTTGGAATGTAGATAACCTTAAGAAATATTTCTTTTGAATGATGTAAAGTAAAGAGCTACTTAATAAGTTGGCACTTACTATTCAATTTTGTATTACGAGGGGCATGCCGTCTGTACCTTTACAGTCGGCTACTCTCCATTGAGTTTCACTCTTTATCTTTACAGGGGCATGCCGTCTGTTCCATTACAATCGGCTACTCTCCCTCGAGTATTTTACTCACAATACTTAGCTAAAAAGTTTAGGGCCTGGCCGATCCTGTAACTAACAGGCGGCTACCCTTCTTTTACTTAGCACATACGTTCACCAAGAACGTACCAAGGCCACTGGCCGAATGATCAGACCAGGCGCCTAGTCAACTGATCTAACTTTTAAAAAAACTAATCCGACCTGTCCCAACATTATAGCAGGCGTCCGGCGGCATCCATTCGGATGAAATTCGTCGCAGAGAGCAGCTCCCTTTTGGGTGGAACATTGTTCTATAAACTAATTACACGGCACCTATACAACTGTCCCAAAGGGCAACCACGTAGCCGTTTTTGAGACAAGGATAACTCTATCACTAACCAAACCAGTGGTAGCAGTTGACATCTGAGTCAGATGACCGCCTGTATTACTTGGGATAAATGCAGGGGGTACCTATTGAGTTAATAGCCAACAAACATTGGCGAATCAAGGGGTCTAGCCGGCCTACGCCGCCTGGTACCTCTACTTCTCAAACAAAAGTGACGGCGACTGAGTAACTCCAAAGTTAACTCATAGTCACTCCTTCAAATTTGGTATGGAACCTAAAAAGTTTGAGTCGTCCGCCTGTTTTATACAAACAAGGGCACTCGAACCCCTATTCCTACTGGATAACCTATTGAGTAAATAGCCAACAAACATTGGTAAATCAAGGGGTCTAGCCGGCCTACGCCGCCTGATACCTTTACTACTCAATCAAGATTGTGACGAAGACTAAGTAACTCCTATGTTAACTTAATAGTCACTCAAACTTAGTACTGAGCCTAAAAGGTACGAGTCGTCCACTTGTTTTTAATAAACAAAGGCTCTCAACCAATACTCTTGCTAGGTTAACAAATAACAAATTAGAGGCCAACATTGGCAATAAAGGGAAACAACCGGTACCCGCCGCTTGTTTTCCTACTTAAATTCCTTGGCTACTTGGTAATTCTATTTACTTGGTCAAATTGAATAAAGAGTTCGAATACCGATTGATTAAATGGCCGACTGATCATCTATCCTGGAAACAGACAACCAGTCGTCCAGGGGCATAGGCGGCATACTTACTATTTGTACCTGTCTTAACGTTCGGCCATACACAACAGTCTGTCTAGTGAGCAAATTTCAAATACTTAGACAAATTTGAACAAAAACAAAAAATTTGATTAAAATGAGCCGGCCATAAAAGACCAGCAGAATATTCAAAACCCCGGCCCCCTGGCCGGGTAATTACAAAGCAAACGGCACGCAGGCCGTGGAAAAAAAATATACTTAAAGCTTAAGAAGGGGGCAGTTCAGTATCAGCAGCAGCCGCCTGGTCAGCACTCTTCTTGCTGGACTCGGCCTTCGCTGCATCATCTTTTGATGCCTTTCCCCCAAGTGGCACAAGCGCCACAACAGGCTCTTCCTCCTCCAACGCAACGTCCATCGCCTCTTCTTCAGCAGCCGCCAGGATCTGTTGATTATATATTTCCGAACACTGGCGGTACGTTCTTTCCCATGAGGCAAAGTCGGCACTGGGGAACAGTCGTTCCCAGGTCATGCGTTGGATTTGGGCGGAGTCTTCCACCATCTCCCGGACGAGCTCTTGTTTCTCTTGCTCGGCCTTGTCCGAGAGCTCTTGGGTAAGACTCTTCTCCTGGTTCACCAGGCGTTCTTTTACGTTAGCCAAAGATTTCTCCATGGCTTCGTAAGAGTGCATTTTCTGGCGAAGGGGTTTCAGCTCGGCTTTAAATTTGGTGACGGTCCCCTCCAGCTCGTCAACCTTCTTTTGGGCCGCCTCTAGCTGAGCCCGAACAGCGGCGGTCGCCTGCGCCTGGTAATAAAGAAGATCAATGGTCAGTACTTCATTTTGGGCAATTTGAAACATTGCTTTATCACAGCTGGAGGCGGCCATAGCCTTTGCGGCCTTTACCTCTTTGTTTTTCCGATCAATCGGCTTGCGAAGGCTGTTGACTCGGAGCAGGGCCTAAGTACAAAGAAAAACAGGCGTCAGTTTCCAATCATAAGGGTTAACAGGCGTCCTGGAACTTCAAAAGGGTATACCTCAGCTAGGATCCCCGAAATTCCATCGAGGTCAAGGGTGCCGGCACCCTTGACCGCCTCCCTGTCAGAGGGAGGAACTACTTTAACCATTGACTTGGCTACCTCAACCAAGTCAAGTCCCTGGGGGCCGGCTGCATTAAGCAAAAGGAAAAACAAGTTAGACCTAATCAAGAAGGAAGCAAGAGTGAGTTTTTACAAGCAAGTGTCCATACATCTAGGCGGCCCCGCCTGGGTTTTTGAGGAAGTGGCCGGCTGCTTCTCAGCCGCCACTGTTTTCCTGGAAGACCCAGGAGAGCTTGCAACAGTCGTTCTCCGGGCCTTGGGGTCCGGCTGTTGCGAGGAAGAAGCCCTTGGAGTGCCAGACTGAAAACAAAAAGAGTTAGTATATGCATAATACAACTTAAAGGGGAAGAGTTTTCAAAGCTTACCAAGGGTGCTTCCTTGCTGGGGGAGTCGGCGTACGACTGCTTCATTAGCGAAACCCGCAGCATGGCCGCTGCAGTCTTAGATGCTGTTATTTTACTCATGGCGTCGGCTGAAAGAAATAAACAGCAAAGTTAGTAAAAATCCCAAGTAGACAAGGCGTGAAAAAACAGAGTATTCGTCAGGCCGGCTACCTCTAGAGCACCGACTGCCGAGGCCACAGGCGGCCAAGAAGTACTCATCATAGAGCCACTTGAAGCTCGGGACGCAGTGTAGGGGTACTTGCTCTCGTACCCCTGAAGTAGAGTTCACCCTAGTCTCTACTTTGAAGAGTCCTTTGTCTAGGATCTCTCTTTTAGCCTTTGGGGAACAGGCGGCATGCTGCGGCCGCCTGCAAGAAGAGGCGGATCCCTGTTCCACTTGTTAAAAAGTTTGTTCAGCTCCGTGTCTGAACTCTCGATAATAAGGAAGGTGTTCCGCCAATCCTTCCATTTGTTTGCCTTACCTCTCGTCATGAGGTAACCCCTGTGGCTTGTTAGTTGATACCAGCCGGTACCTCCCGACTTAGGGGTCCGGCTGAGATAGTTCATGTGGGCGAAAGCCTCAAAACTTGGCTCCACCCCGTTCAGTTCGCACCCGGCCACATAGCCGAGTACGTTTACCCAAGAGTTGGGGGCTAACTGCCATAACCCCAGATCATACCCATCTAAAATCCGCTGAACAGCCGGATGTAATGGGAAGCGCAGACCAGCTTTGATGGCCGCCACATAGCAGCCAAAACAGCCGTCACCATAGCTGGTACCAGCCGGCCAGACGACAGTATCTTCTGGATCCGGCACAAACAGTAAATACTCCGGGCCCATTTTGTGGTTAGCAATAAAGCTCGCCACGTTGTCTCGCATGGTTGCGATCCGGCCCCGGGGCACCCTGCAGTAGTAGGGGGTGTTTTCCTCTCTGTAAGAGGCGGACGGCTCTGCCCAATTATCCCCCTTCTCCACTGCATGGGAACTTCTCGCCTCTTGTAGGCGGTTATGTTTTTCTTCTGAGTCAGAAGAACTATGGTCAGAAGAACTATGGTCAGAAGAGCTGGAATCGGACTCGTCCCCTGACGAGTCCGAAGAGGACGACTCCTCCCCTCTCCTAGAGGGGCCCGCCTCCTCTCCCTTAGAAGGAGCAGAAGGTAAATTAGACATGTCCACGGTTAGATGAGAAGGGAACACCTTGGTCCCTCTCTCAGAACTGTCAGCTTGACAGTTGCCTCGTTCCACATCTGGCGCCTGGTCAGATGTTTCGCTAAGGAGTACCCTTTGGGAGGAGCCGTCTGAGTTTGATATTCTAGCAGTCTTTTTTGTTCTGGCCATCACGTTCTGCATAGACACAGATTCAGTCGGACTTTGTATAAAGGGCAAAGATGGGTCCAGAAAAGGGCAGGCGGCACTCCTAGTCCTAGATTCAGCCGTCCCCGGTGACCGGCTGATCACTAACTTAGGGCGTGTCGTGTGCTTCCATGGTGCCATTTCAAAAAATAAAAAGAAAATTAAGAGTAAGAGAACTGAGTTACCTGAACGGATGACAGTTGATGAAGTCCTGAAAGTTCGGGTCAGTCGGCTTGTCAGAACAGGCGGTAGGCAGAAAAAGTCCGAAAATGTCAGAGCAAGTTCAGGGGTCCGAATGTTCTCGCAAAAATTCTCAAATGTGAAAATGACCGAAGTCAGCACTTCCTTTTATAGGCAAAATGAGAAGGCGAAGGGTCGCCTCCGAATTCAAATTTGGGCGGGAGAGTCTCCCGGCCGTCTGCAAGGTGACACCTGTAACGGGCCGTCGCCTGTCACCGTGCGACACCTGTCACAGGCGACACGTGACCAGTCGCGTGCCACCTGTGAGGGGCAAATGATTAGGGGATTTTTATCCACCAAGCGCCGTTTGACAAGTGGACCAACCAGGTTCCGCCACGCGTCCTCCACGGACCACTTAAGACACGCCACGTGTCCACCCATGCCAAATGGGACAACCGGCCATCAAGGCCCATTTCAGTCTAGAAGCCCGTTCGGCCCTAGGTTTACCTTAAACCTAGAGAGTTGCACGCTTCCCAAGGCTATAAATACTCGATTAATCCTCATTAATCAAGGGACCGAATACATTACGGAACACACTAATAACCGGCTGATCTCGCTAGCAAAGCAGATTACCTACATTAAATACTCTCACCTAGAGAGACCTTATTACTTTAATTTCTGTATTAATTACTCCTTAATCAGGTACTAACTTGACCGTTGGAGGCGGAGCTCTCAGGAGTCTCCGTTATTTTGCAGGTACAGGCGTCCGGTTCCAGTCTCGGAATTGTAACTCTCCCGCAGGACATCAGAAAACCCCGAATCCATGCTAGCAATGCTGCGAGAGAGAGACGCGAGGCATAGCACCAGCAGTAGCACGCACTAGGTGGTTGGCTGGGTGCTGGGCAGCAAGGGATGCTAGCTGGCAGCCCTAGCTGGAAGCCAGCTAGCCCTCCTTGACCCGGTTTTGTGCATAGAGTGTGGGGACCAAATCATGGCCTTGGGGATCAAGGCAATGGTCCCCCCAATCCTTGGTCCTCACTTGGCTTTCTCTATTATTGTGCCATGTGTCGATTTGTGATTGAATTGATTAATCATTTAATTTTTGAATTAAATAATTATCATTTTACCAACACTCCCACATTGATGGGAGATTGGAAATCAAGGGATCATTTCCCTATAAATACCAAGCTTGGGTATTTGGGAATGTACAACCTTGAGTGGAATTAAAAAGGCAACTCTAAGTAAGGGTAATCCTTTAATTCGTAAAACTCATAGTTATTTTGTCCGGGTCTTGACTAACCTTCAAGACTTAGGACGGGTCTTGGTGGGTTTCCTTCCGGGTAGTGTCGGGTCACTACGAAACCCTATAACGGTAACGGAGCCACGCTCCTTTTAATTTTTGCAATTATTTTTTAATTAAGGTGTTTTATAAGAATTTAATTTTCTGGTTCATGTTCTTCTAATTAAAATTGCATGCTTTACATATGATTAGATAAAAGTTGATACCACTAGCTAAGACCATTGAGTCGAATCAATCCTACTTGTGGCATTGTCATCTTGGCCATATTAACATCAAGCGCATCAAGAAACTTCTTCAAGAAGGTGTTCTTGACTCGTTCGACTTAGAGTCGTTTGAAAATTGCGAAGGATGCTTATTAGGCAAGATGATAAAACAACCATTCTCCAAGTAGGGAGAAAGGGCAAGTGACTTATTAGGTCTAATACACACGGATGTATGTGGACCAATGAGCACACCCGCAAGATAAGGTTACCGATATTTCATCACTTTCACCGACGATTATAAGAGATATGTTATATCTACTTAATGTCGAATAAATCTGAATCCTTTGAAAAGTTCAAAGAATTTCATAAAGAAGTTGAAAATCAACTTGGCAAGAAAATTAAAGCACTTCGATCGGATCGAGGTGGCGAATATTTGAGCCATGAATTCAACGATCACTTGAAAAAAATGGCATTCTTTCAGAGTTGACACCTCCCAGAACTCCTCAATGGAACGGAGTGTCTGAACGGAGGAATCGGACCTTGTTAGACATGGTTCGATCAATGATGGGTCTTAGTGAACTCCCTATCTCTTTCTGGGGACATGCGCTACAAACTGCAGCACTAACACTGAATAGAGCTCCGTCAAAAACTGTTGAAAAGACTCCATATGAATTATGGACTAAGAAACCTCCTAGGTTGTCTTTTCTCATAATTTGGGGATGCGAAGCATATGTCAAGCGATTAATTTCGAACAAACTTCACCCCAAATCGGATAAGTGTTTCTTTGTGGGATATCCAAAAGAAACCAAAGGGTATTACTTCTACAATAAATCCGAGAACAAAGTTTTTGTTGCTCGTGATGGTGTCTTTTTGGAGAAGGATCACCTTTCCAAAATGACAAGTGGGAGGAAAATCGAACTCGCCGAAGTTCGAGAGGACGAGCAACAATGTCAGCCTGATAAAACTGACAATCTAGATACTTTAGAATTATCTAAGAAGATTGGTCAGAATCAAACAGACAATGTAAATGCTCAACCTATTACCCTTTGTAGGTCGCAACGACAAAGATCTCCACCAAACAGATACCTCGGTATCGTCTTAACCGATGATCAGGACATCCTAGTCATGGATGGTGATGAGCCGGCGACATACAAGCAAGCTATGACGAGCCCCGACTCTGCAAAATGGTAAGAGGCCATGAAATCCGAGATGGACTCCATGTCTGAAAATCAAGTCTGGGACTTGGTGAATTTGCCCGAGGGTTATACACCCATTGGTTGCAAATAGATCTTCAAAGTGAAGACAGACAAAGATGGAAATGTATCAATATACAAAGCTAGACTGGTGGAAAAAGGTTATAGACAAGTCCACGGGATTGACTATGACGAAACTTTTTCACCAGTTGCAATACTAAAATCTGTCCGGATCATCCTAGCGATTGCTGCATATTACGATTATGAAATATGGCAAATGGATGTCAAAACCGCCTTCCTTAATGGAATTTTGGAAGAAACTGTGTATATGACACAGCCAGAAGGTTTTGTCGATCCAGGCAACGCTGGAAAGGTTTGCAAGCCGAAGAAGTCCATTTATGGACTAAAGCAAGCCAGTAGAAGTTGGAATCTGCGATTTGATGAAGCCATTAGCAAGTTTGGTTTTATCAAGAATCCAGATGAATCTTGTGTATACAAGAAGGTTAGTGGGAGTGATATTGCATTCCTAGTCCTATATGTCGATGACATACTTCTCATTGGAAACAGCACAAAATTGTTGGAGTCCGTAAAGAACTGGTTGGGAAAGTGCTTTTTAATGAAGGACTTAGGAGAGGCACAGTACATATTAGGCATCAAGATCTACAGGGATAAATCTAACAGGATGATTGGATTAAGCCAAAGTACTTACATTGATAAGGTACTGGCTCGATTCCACATGGAGAATGCCAAAAGAGGGCATTTATCCATGTCCCATGGCGTAACTCTCAGCAAGAAACAATGTCCACATACACCTGTTAAGCGAGAAAGAATAAATCAGATCCCATATGCTTCGCTAATCGGATCGATCATGTATGCCATGATATGTACAAGGCCAGATGTATCGTATGCCCTGAGTGCAACGAGTCGATACCAATCGAACCCAGGAGAGGCGCATTGGACTGCGGCCAAGAACATCCTTAAAAACTTGAAAAGGAACAAGGATAAATTCCTGGTGTATGGAGGCCACAAAGAACTGGTTGTTGAAGGTTACACCGACGCTAGCTTCCAGACTGACAGAGACGACTTCAAGTCACAGTCGGGGCACATATTCTGTCTAAATGGAGGAGCGTTTAGCTAGAAGAGTGCCAAGCAGAGTACCACTGCAGACTCTACAACTGAAGCCGAGTACTTGGCCGCTTCAGAAGCTGCCAAGGAAGCTATTTGGATTCGCAAGTTCATTAGCGAACTTGGTGTTCTACCCTCAATCAAGGGCCGATAGACCTATATTGTGATAACAATGGAGCTATCGCTCAGGCCTGTGAGCCGAGAGAGCACCAGAAGGTCAAACACGGATGATATTGTAGCCGATCCCTTGACTAAACCGCTGCCTCAAGTGAAACACAACAAGCACATTGAGGCGATGGGAATCAAGCGTGTTGGAGACTGGCTTTGAAATTCCCTGTACATGTGTTTTAATTAAATAGGATATTTAATGTAAGACACTGTATTAAAACCATTCATTAATGGAGTAATTAATTTTTGTGCAAAATTATCATTTACTCCATTACTATTTAATTGTGGTTTAGAATTAAATAATGAGTCCATTCGATTTACGAAAATATTCAAAACAGGGTATCAAGACCATGTCTTGGATAAAGAAACACATGTTAAGTGAACATTGAATATTAAATCGAAAATTATCCCTAATCGAGGTCATCTAACATATGGACGATTGATGACCGCCATAGATTAGTGTGTAGTATGATTTACAGCACCGTTTCTTGTGCTGCAAGGACGTGACGGTCATAAATCATTTACACAGGCACAGTTTGGAATTGGACTGGATAAGACCTATGAGATTACATTTTGAAAATTTAAATTTTGTCATAAGTACATTTCTTATTATGACTATCAGAACTTGTTTCCTCCGACCATGAGTACTGTGAAGTTTTCTTGTTTGAGTACTAAACTCTTTGATGTTTCCAAACGTCTGCCGTAACTAGGGATCATAACGGGAACACTCAGGAGACTATATCCTCTTAGTAAGAAGAACTTACAATACAAGACTGGGATTGTCCCCCTACTAACAATAGGGAAAAATGTTTTGTTGTTTACAAGGCCGCTCGAAGAGCGAGACTATGAAAATGCATGGTCGTGCTCAGATGGATTTTAGAAATCATCTGCTTATTGACAGTCAAACTCGGAGATCGAGAAACACTTCTGAACGTAATAAGGATGACAAAGAATCTTACCTTATAGTTCACGAAGAAACATTAAGTGACATAGGAAATGGGCTATATAGTGTATGCACACTTGTCCGGAAGGACAAGTGGGAGATTGAATGGAATGGTGTCCTTCCAACAAGTGTATTCTTCCAATAAAGGGCTAAGAATTATTACAGAGCTAATTCTTCAGTAAGGTCAAGTGATCGGAATGCCTAGGTGGAGGTCGCTTCCGATCAGTAATAACAATGTACAATTGATGTTACAGCTTAATCTTAACTGAACCCTTCGGGCCGAACCCAATTGAATCACCAATCCGAGACGACGAATTAATCCGAAAGGACTTAATGAGTCAGCAGAGTTTTTACGAATACAGACGTCGGAATCGAGCCTAGGGCGTCGAGACCAAGCCTCGCAAAATCACAAAGCGACAAGTATGAACATAGCCCTAGCACCGCACTGGCCTAGCCATGTGGATGCTAGGCTAGTTCAAGCTAGCATGCACCTAGCATGGCTAGGCGCAAGCCTAAGCACACTAGGTGTGCTAGGCGCACCATCGCAACCCTACCATCATGCCTAGGCGCTATCGCAGCCCTAGCATGATGCCTAGGCACCATCGCTGGCCATCGCAAGCACTAGGCAGCTCATCGCATCATCACAGCACAAGCACAGCACCATCGCATGGCTAGGCCAGTGCGCGTGTGCGTGTGCTTGTGCCCTATCCTTTTTCATCAACACAGCAAGCATGGCAGAGCACATGCGTGCCTTTGCATGGCACTGCATCGCAGCATGCGTGCCTGGGTGCTAGGCAACATCGCAGGCCCCTCGCACAAGCACAGAACCATGGTAGGCCCTATGTGCGTGTGCGTGTACGAAGAAGGCATAGCAGCAGTAGCTTGCGAGTGGTGCGAGGCTGATGCAAGGACAGTGCGTGATGCGTGGTGCATGGTGCAAGGCTAGTGCGCATGATGCGTGGCAAGGGGGCCAATATGCATGGCTCGCTAGCAGCACGCATGATGGACATGCTAGCAATGGTGCGAGAGATGCAGCGAGAGATGCGTGGCACCAGCGCCAGCACACAGCACCAGCACAGCCTAGCACCAGCGCACTGGCTGGCTGGGGTGCTGGGCAGCAAGGCAGTGCTAGCTGGCACGCTTGCTGGCAGCTAGCTAGCCTTCCTTGACCCGGTTTTGTGCATGGATGTGGGGACCAAATCAAGGCCTTGGGGAGCAAGGCATATGGTCCCCCACCTAACCTTGGCCACCACTCTTTTGCATGTGATCATGCCACTTGTCGCAATGTGATTAACTTGATTATTTATTTAATTTGGAAATTAAATAAATCATTGATATTCAATACTCCCACATTGGTGGAGGATGAAAAATCAAGGGCTCATTTCCCTATAAAATACCAAGCTTGGGTGTTTGGGAATAAACAACCTTTAGTGGAATTAATAAGGCAACTCTAATTAAGAGTAAACCTTTGATTCGTAAAACTCATAATTTTGTTTTGTCCGGGTCTTGACTAACCTTCAAGACTTAGGACGCTCGGGTCGGGTCGAGGGTACGATCCGTCGGAGATCTCGTAGTTTCGGGATTTTGAAGTAAGAGCTCTTCGGGATCAAAGCACGCAATAAAGGTATAATTCCCTGTTCTTAGTGTTGTTTGATTAAGTTTATTATGCTTGTTAATTGCTTTAATTAAGGGGCGGGTCTTGGGGGGTTTCCTTCCGCGTAGTGTCGGGTCACTACGAAACCCTACACCTAGCACCAGGGCTGGGCTGTCCAGCCAGCTCGCACACGCATGCGTGCAACAAGCACGCCACGCACGCAATGCGGCCTAGCTGTTGCTTTGTGCTGCTACGCTAGCAAGCATGCACAGATACACACACGCATACACAGCACGCTGCCTGCAATTAATTATTGGGAATGGAGAGGATAATTTAAATCCATTTTAAATCACCTCAATTAATTATTAGTTACGATAATTAAAACGAGCGCGGCTCGAATTCTGCTACTAGGTTTCGTAGCGTCCAACGCTACTCGGAAGAGAAACCTGCCCAAGACCCTCTCACTAATTAAAGCAACTAAACATGCAATCACATAATTAACAACATAAGCGAGAGAAAGAAAAAAGACATTCTTACCCTTGACGCGTGCTTCGCTCGATTCACGAGCTCTTACTTCAAAGCTCGAGCCTCGCAAGTGCGACGGCCTCCAACGGCTCGCACCCTCGACCCCATCCGAATAGTCTTAATCTGAAGGTTAGTCGGGACATGACCAAAAAAATCTAGAGTATTACGAACTTAAAGGTTTTCTCACTTTTCAAGGAGATGCCTTTTTGAGTTTAACTCAAGTGAAGTTTTTCCTAAACCTTAAACTAGGGTATTTATAGGGAATGAAGACTTGATCTCCCTTCTCCCATCAATGTGGTAGATTTGCATTTTCCCCTATTTTAATCTAATCAAAATTAAAAATTAAAAATGCAAGGTGCTGTTGTGCGAGTGGCGTGGTTCATGGTGCTGCTTGCTAGCACACACGCACAGCCCAGCATGCCTAGCACGCTGCTGCTTGGTGCGGCTCGCTAGCACACACACGCACAGCCTAGCATGCCTAGCACGCTGCTGCTTGGTGCGTGATGTTGTGCGATAGGCGAGGCCTAGGGGTGCTTGGTGCATGCCACTGCCTAGCACGCATAGCCCATAGCACAAGCACGCATAGTGTTTTGCGGTGCGTGTGCTATGTGCTGCCTGCTTGCGGGTAGCGAGGCCTAGCAAGCACATGCGTGCTGCTGGCCTTGCAATGCTTGCGGGCTGTGCTTAGCCATACTCAGCATGATCCTATGGCTTGTGCTGCTATGCTAGCGAGCACGCCCAACCAAGCATGCATAGCCACAACACATGCACGCATGGCACGCATCTTGCGATGCTAGTGCCATGCGATGTACGTGTGCTAGGCGATGCTAGGCGGTGCTAGTGCCATGCGATGTACGTGTGCTAGGCGATGCCTAGCACTCGCATGGCTAAGCCAATGCGAGGCTACGACTTGGCTCGAACTTGTCGCTTGCTTGATTCCACGTCTCGTCGAATTCTAAATTCGACTCGACTTGCGACGCTCGGTCTCGACGCTCTAAGCTCGATATCCGACGTCTTTGTTCGTAATACTCTAATGACTCATCTAATCCTTCGGATTTATTCGTCGGTTCGGATCGGTTATTCGATTGGGGTGCAACTCGAAGGGTTCAGTCAAGATTAAGCCGTAATATTAATTATACATTAATATTATTGATCAGAAGCGGCCTCCACCTAGGCATTCCAATCACTTGACCTCACTTAAGAATTAGCTTTCTAATAATTCCGAACCCTCTATCGGAATAATACACTTGTTTGAAGGACACCATTCCTTTCACCCCTAAGCTTATTTAAAGCAAAATCACGAACATATATACAAAAAGCGTAGACACGCTTCCCCAAGCTTAAATGGAGCATTGTCCTCAATGCCCTAAACTAGGGAAATCATAACTACATCAAAATACATTTGTGCTTGACATAATTTTTATTTTTTATTTTTGCCTTGTCCTCGCCTCTTTTAACTATGGACGGCTTTTTCAACTTTACATTTGCTTTTATTCACTAATCTATACACAATACATATTTACTATACAAAATGAGGTCATAACTTCAAACTATTGCACCTATAATCACTAAACAAACTCATTACCACTAGCTTCACAAAAACCAAAGGTGAAAGGAATGAAACAAATAATATGAAATCTAATAATATGGCTAGAAAAGAAGGTATAAGGCTCAAATGGTTAGCAAGGAGGCAAATGTAAACCCAAAACCAAAAATATAAAATCGAAACCTAGAAAATCAAAAATAACCACCCCGAAAAGATGCCTTCGTCCTTCCTAAATGGTTCGGTCGCAATCTCGCGAGATAAAAGGCAAGTTCTAAATAAAGTAAGCGATAGTCAAGGATCCATGTGCCACTCATGCAAAATAGGTAGAAGGCTAGAGAAATGAAACTTCACATGGTTATAGCAAAAACTCACTATTGGCTTCAAATTCACTATAGGAAGCAACTCCTTCTTACCACAAACAAGTAGACTAGGGCTTCAAGATCCCAAAGTTCTTAACATACTACCTTAGCATAATCTATCCTAAAATCGACCCAAGAATCTCAAAGCATGCAAACCACTACTATTTAGGAAGAAAAGCATTCAAGAACACAAATCCAAAAGTATTATGTCCAAATCAGAGAAAATAAAACACATTGCAAAATATAAAAAAAAACACATGGAAATGCATATACTCAAGTGCATGGCAAAAATGGACCAACATTCTACCCAAGCATGTTAGAATACCCTCCCCTAAACTTGAATGAGACAATACACTCAAATCATAAATCATAGAGTCCATGGGAGGGGAAAAGAAAGTAATCCATCCAACAAACCAACACATGGTCTTCAAGCCACCAACCATTAGAGAAAGAGCAAGGAAAAATATTACCGGATATAGGTGGATATAAATACCCGCAAATGACCCAATTTAACCCTTCAAAGCCAATTTCCTCCAAAGCCATGCCTCATATACCATACGCTAGGAAAGAGGAGTCAAACTTCCTTGATTCTTGATCCAATACCAATGCACCAAAGTATATCAAGTTGTGTACCTAGCAAAAGGCAAACAAACATTTCCATGAGCGAAAATCAATACTAAAAAGAAAAGAAAATGAAAGCAATAAAACACGGGTTACCTCCCGAGAAAGGCTTGCTTAAGGTCCAATCTTGACTGCTATAGTAAATAATATTGCAACGAACGTAAGAGCTTGTCAAATGCACTACTACACATTTCATAGGATAAACGGTAGGCAAATGACGGGAGGAGGATGTGGAACAAGATTATTGCACGCAAATGAGGTGAGAGATGTCAAAACAAAGAAGAAAAATAAAAAAAAAATCAAGAAAATAAGAAAAAGAAAAAGAAGAAAAAGAAAAAGAATAAAAGGCAACACCTCCTAAAGATCTTTTTAGGTGGAAAAATCACCCTTTTCCTCAATAATCGATGAGAGAAGGGCTTGAGTATCACCAATAGAAGGAGGGTCCCCAATAGGCTCTTTGACAAAAGAAGGGAAGGACATTGGATAGTAGGGAATATGGTTAAATCTTCTTGAAAAAAGGACATGCGAAAAGGGAATAGGAGCAATGGTCTCACCTATGAACTCTCCCTCACCACCATTCCTCAAATCACCAATAAGAGCATAGAAATCAATCATAGAAACCTCAAAAGACGAACACTCATGATCTCCATCTCCCTTAAACACCCAACCTCCAAGAAAAACCACATCTTCCTCTCTATCACAACGATGGACAACAACTCCCTCAACATCCTCAAAGCCTAGATTCTCAAAACCATGCATGAAATAATGGGAATTCATTTCAAACTCATTTCTCTCCTATGAAGCATTAATCAATGAACTCACTCAAAAGGCTATGAGTTTTCGTTACTCCTTCAATGAACACACTAGTCATAACCTCAAATGAGTCTAAATACTTATAGATCGAAGGGTCAAAAACATGCAAGGTAGACTCATCAAGATGGGGAACGGGGTTGGAATCCACAAAATCAACATTTACTCATTCTCAACTCCTCCACCATCATCAAAGGGACTCTCAACCTCTCTTGGTTGCTTAAATTCATCATCATCCTCCTCATGAATTCCTTCATCCAATATTTGAAGATGGGCCCACTCACATCCTCACCAAGAGAAGCTCTCAAAGGGGGCCGAATAAGGGGAGGAAAGGCGCTCAAGCTCAAAAGGGGAATGAAAAGGATCAAAAATCCTCAAGAATCCTCTCATTACAAGAAAAATATCCCCTCACCTTACACCCTTGGCCCATATCATCCTCAAAAGCACTCTCACACTCCAAGTGAGGTGCCTCGCATCCATTTCCAACAACCCTAGCACTAATAACTTGGGCAAGTCTCACTTCTCTAACTTTTTGTTCCTCTTGAAGCTCTTGGACTTTTTGGGTGAGATATTGTATTTGGGCAAGAATTTGGGCATCAATGTTGTTGGGTTGAGGTTCACAATCACCATTAACATTCATATCATCAATATTAGAACACACCTCATCACAATAAGCATAAGAGGGAAAAGGGTTAACATGCATTATTTGGATCATCACAAGGCATATTAAAAGCATCAAGAGAATTCATTGCAAAAATTAAAAGAATCTTGACATTGAGAGTCAAAAACAAAGAAACATGACATTCTCTATCATAAGAATCTCTAGCAAGCCATGTGAAGAAATTCCAAGCATGATGCATAGGCAAAAGATGGAATCTACCATTATACATATACTCAACCATTCCCCTAGTATACTCATTCATGCCCCAATAAGCTATACCACAAGCATCACTAAGAGAACAACCATGGAAAACTAAGTAAACCATCAAAGTCTTTCAAAGTAAGCATAGGAGGGTTCATCATCAAATTGAGGAGAAGATAAGCATGCCATTTTTTTTTACACAAAGCAAAGAAAAGCAAACAAAAATCAAAACTATACACAAGAACCTAACTAATCTAATCAACACAAACTAATGAACGCCTTAGTCCCTGGCAACGGCGCCAAAAATTTGATTGGGGAACAATAGGTCGTGTCTACTATCCTAGATCAAATCAACAATTTATATTCCTAACCTAACTCTATCAAGTTCACACTAAATAGTGGCAAGTTAGGGTCGAACCACAAGGACTAAGTGTATTAATTTGAGGTAATTAGACTAGTAGGAAGGTTGTGAGATAGGGAGAGAAACATCTAAAACACTACTTAAACCAATTAACAAGATATTAGGGAAAGGGGAATCCAATTACATCAATGAATTCAATAACAAGTCGCAATTAGATGATCATGACCTCAATTAGGAGCGATTAACACACTCAACTCACTCCCGCTAAATTAAGCATGCTAATTAAACCTACTAAGCTAATTCACTTCCGCACTACTGGCCTAGCAAAGGTATGGTAGAATCTAGACTCTCAATCAACTCACTTCCGCACAATTGATTGAAAGCAAAATTAAGCACCAAGAATCAATTAGCTAAAAAGATTATAGTCAATGTAAGCATCATCCAAACACAATAATCAAGAATCAATTGCATACTAATCACAACTAATCCCTCAATTCATCAACATAACCTTCATCTATTTCCCTTGAACAAAATCTAAGCAAACATGATGAAGGAAAACATGGAAAACAAGGTAAAACTAGAATTAAAAACAAAAATCAAATAAGTAAACTAATTAACTACTCTAATCAATAATGAAATAAGAAAATACAAGAAGTAAACAAAGCAATAAGGTGAGAGAAAGTTAGAAAAGCTCATTGAATAGATAAGAAGAGAATCCACAAAAATTCTTCTTCAAGCTCTCAAACCTCCATTGAAATCCAAGCTTTCTCTCCCTAAAACTACTCCTAAACTAGAGAGAGAAAATCCTAATCTAACCCTAATCCTCATTAGAGGAAAGAGGAAATGTAAAACTTTTTTTTTAAAGGAAGTCTAAGAAGTCCTCTATTTATATTACATGAAGAGAAAGATAGAAATCCGAAAATTAAGCTCGAAAAAGATACAGACACCAGCGCCCGCGGCGGGCATGGTCGCGCCCGCGGTGGCCGAGCCGCGCCCGCGGCACAAATAGCCGCCCGCAGCGGCTGCACAGCCTGGCTGTGTCTTGCAGATTCATACGACCATAACTTCTGTTCTAGGAGGCCTCTTGGGGTGTGAAACCTACCGTTGGAAAGCTCTTCAAGTCCATTTCCAACGTAATTTGAATCGCTTCAATGTGATGTGTAGATCAGAAGTTATGGCTGAAAGAGTGAACAAGACTCGGTTTAAGGCCTTCAACGAGCTTCAAGCTTTCTTGCCTCAAGCTTCTTAGCTTCAAGCTTCTTCTATTGAACTTTATTGCCTTTTCTCGGGTCATAAGCATCTAAGAAAGCGTCAAGCACCTACACAATTAGACCAAGAGAGAAAAGAGTGAAAGAACACATAGAAAAACACGCAAATTAAGTTAGAAATTGAGCAAAAAAGCATATTATTCACAACTAACGCCTAAAACCATGAAATAAGACAAAGATAACTAAAACAAGACTAAAAAGAATAGAAATAGCAAAGAAATATCGAAATAAACCTAAAATTAAGGGAGAAAAACACCCTAAAATGTGTTGTAAATGATACTTATCAAGCAGCAGCAGCATAGGCCCAGCAGCAGCACGCAAGCGCCAGCCTTGCTAATTGCCTTACTAGGCAAGCCTAGCTAGGGCTGCATTGGTGCGCACGCCCTAGGCCAACCCAGCCAGCCCGCACGCAAGGTCAGCCTATTTGGGCCTTGCAATGGTTGCGGGGGCTTAGTGGATTTAGTGCTTGCGGCCCGAGGCATGGCTAGGGCTCGTGCTACGCTTGTAATTTTAACACGATACTTCATTTGATTTTTTCTCGTCTTTGTCGATTCCTCAAATTGACTCGACGCTCGGCTTCGGCGCTTTAAGCTCGTAATCCGACGTCTTAGTTCGTAAAATCTCTATCAACTTATTTAATCCTTCAGGTTAATTCGTCGCTTCGGTTCGGTTACACGATTAGGTTTGACCTGAAGGGTTCAGTCAAGATTAAGCTGTAATATTAATTATACATTAATATTACTGATCGGAAGTGGCCTCCAGCTAGGCATTCCTATCACTTGACCTCACCGAATAATTAGCTTTTCTAATTAGTTCTAAACCCTCTATCGGAAAAATACACTTGTTCGAAAGACACCATTTTTTTCAATATCATTAATATAAGCTTCTATGTTACGACCGATCTAATCTTTGAAGACTGTATTCACAAGTCTCTGAAATGTAGTAAGGGCATTCTTTAGACCAAATGGTAACCTTGTAGCAATGTAGCCCCTGCTCGGTCACAAACGCTGATTTATCTTGATCTTCTTCCCAAAAGCGAATCTGATGGAATCCGGAGTATGAGTCCACAAAGCTCATCAGGGCATGCTCGTCTGTTGAATCAACCACACAGTCAATTTTAGGCAAGGGAAAGGTATCCTTAGGGCATGCCTTGTTGAGTTCGGTGTAGTCTACGCACATTCTCCATGTTCCATTTAGTTTCTTCAAAACAACTACATTTGCTACCAAACCAGGATAGTGACATTTCCGAATGAAACTGACGTCCAACAGCTTTTTAACTTCAGCTGCGGCCGCCTGATTCCTTTCGTCACCGTGATTTCTCTTTTTCTGCCGTATTGGCTTCACAACCGGATTCACAAATAGCCTTTGAATAACCAAGTCTGGGCTGATGCCCTGCATCTCATAAACTTCAAAAGCAAACACATCTCTCAATTCTCTTAATAGATTTACTAGGTCGTCCCCAAGCAAGCCCATGGCTATGGTTCCCACTTTCACCGTCCGATCAGGCTGGTATAGGTCAAGCACTATGTTTGTATGATCGCTGACCGGTTGTGCCCTCAGTTCTTGTGGCTGGCCGACAATCATTAGTTGCTATGTTTGTTATTTCTTTATCGACTTGCGCTTCTTGCCGACCTAGTATGCTTGGAGTGACCCGTCTCTGAATTTTGCTTGGACGCTTTTCCCCATCCACGAGTTGTTGGCTTCACGGCCAGCTAATTGCATTCTTTTGCCATCTTCTGATTTCTGTGAATGGAACCTATCTTTCTATCCGACCGCTCAAACTTTATCAGCATCAGATGAGGCACAATTACTGCCTTTGTTGATGTCAGAGTAGGGTGGCCGATAAAAACATTGTAGCTTGTAAGCTCTTTAACAATTAGGAAGAAAACGACCATGTCCCTTCCCCCACCCTTTTCCCCAAATCGGACGGGATAGTCTATCCGTCCGACCGGGTGAATGATACTCCCACCGAACCCAACCAATGGGTGGGAGATATCTTTCAGAGCATCTTTTGGAAAGTTCAAATTTCTCAGACAAGTTAAACCGATTATGTCGGATGAGCTGCTTGTGTCTATTAGCACTCGTTCCACCTTCAAATTAGCGACTTTCAAGATGATTACCATGGGGTCATTGTGAGGGGCTTTGATGTTGCCTTGGTCCGTCACGCAGACTGTCACTTTTGGAAAGCGCTCAGCCTTCACCCCTTCGATGTGCATCACATTCTCAATATTCCAAGCATCTTGGTTAATTCCCTTCATGGTCGGTCCGCCTGCAGCAAAGCCGTATGTTATAACGGCCACAAACCTTAAATCAGTGCTATTTCCATCATCATCTTTTCTTTATCTTTCTTCTTCTCAGATTTGTTGTCTATCCGAGAGTAGGTGAACTTGGACTTTAAAACGTACGAATTAAGCATGCCCTTCTCGACCAGCTTGTTAAGCAATATCTTCAGGTTGTTGTAGTCGTTCGTGTCATGCCCCACATCTTCGTGGTAATGACAATACTTGTTCTTGTTTTTGTACATGGCTGGCCCTCTCAAAGGCTGAGGCTTCTCGAACTCGAACTTGTATTTGATTTCCATCAATATTGAATAACAATCTTTGTTGTACTCGAACTGAGGCTCGTACGTCTTGGATTTCTTTGATTTTGTCTATTGGTAGTCGGCCACCTAGACTTCTTTACTTCTGTTGCTTCCTTCCTTCTTTTTTACGGCCGAGTCCTTTTGAGAAGATTGTTGCTTCTCGGCCCCCTTGGCCGGCTCTTTGGATTTTGTAAGAGAACAAAAATCAGCTGCCTAAATATATGATTTGGCCTCCCACAAAACGCCTGCATATGTCCGAATCTTTTTCATGACCAAGTCAAACTTGAAACCATTATGCCTTATACCTCGAAGGAACTCCAAGTAGGCCATTTCATCCGACAAATTTTGAATTTGAGCCTTCTT